>NW_015507762.1:9920-16274 GCF_001515645.1 Sinocyclocheilus grahami | reverse complement strand
GTTCCAGGGATTGCAGGTAATTGTTATGGAGATTTTGTAGTGTGCAGAGAGTTTCAGACTGACCTAGTGATGATGGCAGGAGAGCAGGAGGTGGTTGTTATCTCTCAGTTTTGCTCGAACGTCACTAGAAATATGATGCTAACGGTGTCGCTTTGCTCTTGTGGTGGCACTGACTGGAGCGTGCCTGAGTTGTGTTGGTAGAGGTTCCGCTGTTGGGCATGTGGGCCCGTTGCTCCATCCAACGTTGTCTGGCTGCTTCTGGGGTGTCGACTGGTTTCAAGGGATGCTCCTCCCTTGGAGGGGTCTGATGCTGTGTTGCGTCAGGCAAGGAGTCAGAAGTTTGTCCTTCTCAGTACTCCTTAGTTGAGTTTTGTTCAAGGAGCTCTTTTGCATGTGTCAGCAGCTCCTGTAACTCAGAAGTAGGCGTGTCCAGCTGTCCTTGTGTAGCCTCCGTTCGGCACCTGTGTGAAGGAGGAGGTTGTGGTGGACTGCTATTGGACATATCGTGGTGTTTGCAGGATGAGGATGCCCTTTTCCATGGCTTCTCCCAGTGGTTGGTCTGGAACCTGGGTCTGTTGCCATGGTGATGGCTCTGTCCTCTTCTGGCTAGGGGCTTTCTGTAGAAGGGTTTTGCATTGTGGCAATGCTGGGTGCCTTCTGGTGCCCGCTTTGGATTTTGAGTTGTGAAGTTTAGAATCAGTGGGGTCTTACAAACACCTTTAGTGGAGGCCTTGTGCTTGTTAAAGGCCTTCTGTGTCAGGTCACACAGTTGTTGAATAGGCATTGTGCGGCAGGCTATAATGCCTAAACAGTGACTTACAATAGAATTGGAGGTTTTCGGAGGAAAAGGCTCTTGAAGCTGGTGTGTCCTCCGCCATCCCAGGGTAATTGCGAGCTCCGAAGTAAGCTCGTCAGAGTTAGTGGTAGTAACCATGGGGAGTTTCATGCCGGCCCTGTTTGGTGTCTAGGGCAGTGATCAGTCCGTGTTCAGACTCTGGGTCTGAGAATTCCTTTATGATGGCTTGTTTAAGCTGCTGGTAAGGCCACTCTCAGGATCAGTTCCTTTGATGTCCTCAGGATCTCTGCAGTATTTAGGTTGGTCTCACAGAATTCCGTGTAATGACCACGGACCCTTAACTCCAAATCCGTGGTGGAATCGCCGAAAATTCCGTGATGGGCTCACAGAAGTGATACCAATGTAAGTCAGTGACAGGCATTAGCCGTGGTCCACGCACGGATAACCGGATTCAAATATCACTGCATCGGAGTCATTCTTTTTACGTGGTCCACACACGGATCCACTGGTTCAACACCAGCGCTGCCTCAATTGACATCATTTTCTAATTTGGAAACGTAAGCCTATCACTTTAAATATTCTGGGCTCTTTTAGACCTACTTCAAAAATACTTCACGTGAAATATTTTTTCACCATGCCCGAAGCATTGTTCTGTAGTCGTTTGAGCGCTAGCTTCCTCTGATCGGCTCAAGTTCCGTGATGGTATCACGGAATCTTCCGTGGTCACCACAGTTTCACCCTCACTGGACGTTATTTAGGCTATAGGCCAAAGTAGTTTGTTCGGGTTGACACTTGAAGTCTTCAAGATGGTGTCTGCGATGACAATTAACCTGTCAAACTCTCATCTACCCCTGTTTTCATATAATTCAGTTTGATCAGTTTGTAGCCTTTTGCTTATTGTGAATTTCTGTGGCGGCACCACGGAGTCTGCCGTGGTAGACACACGGACAACCTCAGGTCTCACGCAGTGGCTTGTAGCTACCCTAATGTTGTTTCATTTAAAATAATTTGGCCTAAGCTTCATCTATGAGGGATAAGACCGAAAATTCTATGAGGGATGTAGGCTAGCCTATAATGCAAATGTGAGTAGCCTATAGGCTCATGGTCTTCACACCGATTAACTGTTTCAAACAGATCATGCAGGTTGGTAGGCATATTTTTGCTATTTTCATCATCGTCATTTGTTATTCTTATTATTAGCCTAAGACACATGACCATTTTCTTGACCAAGACTTCCAGAACAATTTTCACCATGCCTTTAATGTTGACCACATAGGCTATTGATTACAATCTGTTGCATAGGCTACCCGACATCCCGTGATGGGACCACGGAATTTAAGAGCTCTTTCATTTGGAAACTTAAACTCTTTTTGAGTTAGGCTACAATAGCCATTTGATAGTAACGTTAGGCCGAACCTGATATTTTGTCCTAACATTAATTCTGATAATGGTTGTAGGCCTATAATTTTGAGTCAATAACTGAAACCCGTGATCGGACCACGGTGGCCTATCCGTGGGCAACACACAGATTGTCAGGTCTGGTTAATGGGCCTCAATCAGAAACACTCAAATGTAGCCTATTAGACTATTAGAAAGTCTAATAGTCAACTTTGTTAAAATGTCAATGTCATTTGTCTTTTTGTTTTGCCCTGTCAAAAAAACATAAATAGATTGACGGATAGTTGGCCAGGGAACTCCGTGACAAGTCCTCAGATTTGCCCACGCCCCAACCCTCCAGCCAGTAGTCCAAACAATATTTGGACTAATTTACACATTATTATTACTGTTTATTGGAAATTGACAGATAGGCCTATATAAACAACAAAGAAAACCAGATAAAGACTCAATAAATTATTATTAAATCGGAAGAGTCTGTTGCCATGATGGCGACACGTCACACTTTCTCACGCGCATCCCAGAACTTTGTGGTTTTTCCAGTCATTGCGAGGATCACCGTCCACAGATCGGTAGGTATCTCAAGCCTGTGTTATTGATTTCTTCACACCACCTTGTTTATTCCCGCACAGCGCCAAACGATGTTGCTGTCACAACCTAATATATTTGCACCAGTGTCGGTTTCATCCTGGGGTGTCTGTTAGTTGCAATAATGCAAACTTTGTCTCCAAAATTCATGTTAGCCATAGGTAACTCTGCTCTAGTGTAGGAATTATCTAGCTAATTTAGTAGGTTTGGGTTATCAAAACAGCAGCCTACTTTTAGACAGTCAGGATTATGTTTGAAATATAGTGCGTAGGTATCAAAATGCAGTTGCTCTGTGTTTGTGCAATATGTGTAGGCTAAATTTACGTGTAGCTTGTTAATGAGCGCCTTGAATAGGCTAGATTGCATTAGAGATGGGGTGAAGAAAAGCAAGTGTTATACCTATAACTATAATAAATTCATGTTTTTGACACTGGGATACCAGAGAAGGTGATAGATAAAAGCACAAAACTTAAAAACAAGTTAAACCAAAGCATAATATAGAACAATCCAGAAGCATGTTAATTGCCCTAACACTAAAGAACTAGGCTTGTTGGTTTGGCAACCCGAGCTCATGCAGTATTGGCTCAGCTGTAATTGTTATTTACCATCATAATTTCTGTGAACTAATTTGATAATGTTATTTTGTGTCATATGTAATCCTATTTATGTATTTTTTTGTCTGCCCTGCAGATGAATTGTGAGGCGCCCAATATTTCTCAGAGGCCTGTCTATTACTTTGTCATCTTTATTTTCTGCCTTTTTAATATTTTCTTCATCCCAACATTTCAGTAAGTATCCAAGGATAAAAGTTATTTTCTTCACTGTACAAACCAAATCCCAGTCTTCAAAAGGTTATTTAAAGGCACCATAGTGTTACATGCTGTGCCAGCACATTTCAGCACATATCTGTTGCTAAGTGATGTTTTATTAACAAATTTTGGGAGGAGCACGCACAGATAATTAATATGGCCAGTCCATCATCAGTAATTACACCATCTATCCAATCAGCACAATAGAGAACCTCTATAAATAATCAAAGTAGCCTTACCTCCATTCTCGCTAGTCTTTCAGCATTCGGTTCGCTCCCTTTGCCATCTTATCACAGACCCAATTTCCCGTCCAATGAAGAGACCTATACTGGGGATTTTTTCAGATCTGACGCAATTTGCCAGCCTCATGATCACTCCTTCCCCACCAGACACGGCCGCCGAGCACCAGGCTTCATCGCGGCCATTGCTCTTCTCGACCAGCCACACGCTCAAGCCAATAGACCGTGCAAAGCCCCGAGCTCGCCTCGCTCGACACCACCATCGTCCCGCACAAGCTCTCCTCTCCTCGAGCGCTGGGTCACAGCAGCAGCAGGCCTTCAACGAGCCTGGACCGCGCCCCAGATCTCACCGCATCAAAGCCTCACTCGCCTCCCGCTGCAGCGCAGCCTTTTACCGCGGCTCTTCCGGCCACAGCCGTACGCAGCCGGGCCTCCAGCTCTCGTAGCAGACGAGTTTGAGGCTGCCTCCGCTAGCGGCGCAGGCCGCATTGCAAATTAATAAAATTTCAGGTGAAGTCGCTAAAAGGTTTCGTGGCTAAAGTTTGTTAAACGACGTTATGACAAACGAATGTTGACGCCATTTTTTAAAAGCAATTTATTTAAAAAAAGCCTTTTTTTCCACAAAGTTTATCATCCACACTGAAATGTCTGAAAGCGTTACATTAGCCTTACTGTGCATGTATAAAACCTCACTGAGATGATACTGACGGAACAGACATAATACATTTCACGCAATTCTTCTGACAGGATCAATTAATTTACGGAAATATTTAACCATCCACTGACACGCCCACGGCGCACTCACTCAGAATTGATCTAAAACGCAACTGCCCTCGTGTTTTGCCGCAGGACAGCAATCGTGAGTAAATTTTCTGTCATCTTTTTAGGACTGTAATATGAAGAGCGTGCAAAGTAAATATCTTTAGCAACAGTGTGAAAGTGAATAGCACATAACTGCAAAATTAACGTTACTGGTATAAACATGTCTATTGGTACAATGCGTTACACGACTAAACATGCTTCATCATTTTCAAAAGCTTCCGTTTCTACAACATGAAAACAGCTAATTTTCTAATTGATCCGCTCTGGAAAGTGTTTTTAGACCTGTTTTCCTGGACTCCTTGTTTTAGCGTGGATGGAAGGCCAAAACAAGAGGAAAAGATGCGTTTTCAACAAACGTTTTAATGTTGCCAAATCTAGCAACAAATTGCTAAGTCGGCAACACCGCAGGCTACCCAGGAATTTCAGCTTGTCCCGCTAAATGTCACGAACCCTTCCACTTTCTCACGGCCTACAGCTACAGCAGCCGAAGCAAGCGTGAAGCTGCTTCCGCTTGCAACGCAGGCCCTCACATCTCAGTATTTCCGTCCTGTTACTTCTAACCCCCTTTTTTCCTTTCAGCGGCCCCCAGCTCCCGTAGCAGATGCTAGGGTGAGGCTGCCTCCACTAGCAGTGCAGGCTACACAGGCTTTTCAGGATGTCACAACCCCACCCCCTTCCCATGGCCTACAGCTACAGCAGCCGAAGCAAGCGTGAAGCTGCTTCCGCTTGCAACGCAGGCCCTCACATCTCAGTATTTCCGTCCTGTTACTTCTAACCCCCTTTTTTCCTTTCAGCGGCCCCCAGCTCCCGTAGCAGATGCTAGGGTGAGGCTGCCTCCACTAGCAGTGCAGGCTACACAGGCTTTTCAAGCCACCGCGTTAGCGCGAGCACGCCTCCGCTAGCGGCGCAGACCTCCCCATTCCCCCTCCCCTACCCATGGCCTGCAGCCCCACCATCCAACCCTAGCGTGCAACTGCCTCCGCTAATGGCGCAGGCCCCGATGCCCGCCATTCCCCCTATCTTCCCCTCCTTTTCTCCCGCTCCCGGAGCCGTCCCAAGCATAAGCATGCCTCCGCTAATGGCGCAGGCCCCGACAACCGCCATTGCCCCTCTCTTTCCCCCTCTTTCTTCAGCTATTGCTCCCGGAGCCATCCTAAGCATGAGCATGTCTCCGCAAGCAGTTCCGGCAGCTATCTTTCCTCCGCCCCCTCGCATGCTCACCCTTCCTTCTCTCTATCTTCCTCCACGCCCCTACCCATCCCTCCGAACACTCTCGCCTTGGAACCACCCCCCGTAGCCAGCAACATCAGGACAAAGATTTTGTCAGAAGCCTTCAGAAGCCAGAGGCCTTCAAGACCTACATGCGGTCAGACCAATTCCATATCAAAGAAGCTCACCGTATCCTCATCAGCCGACCCCCTTTAACGCCGTTAGGCCACCACTTATGCAGAGGAGTCCTCGCACAGCCTGATAAGCGCCCCGTGTCAGGCGGTTCGTGGACGCTGCGCGCCGCCCCCTAGACAATTTTTCCCGCCCCCGACGACCGCCCGGGCACCCAGGGGAGGCCCGGCGGGGCACGCCGGAGGCGCGAGTCGGGGCCTGGGGCCCCCGGGGGCCCCACGGAACGGCGACGGATCCGGGCACTTTTTTTGATTGTTTTGTTGCGATCTGTAGGTCGGCCACAGGGGGGCGGACTCCTGACGCG
>NW_015507762.1:2884-7282 GCF_001515645.1 Sinocyclocheilus grahami | reverse complement strand
ACCGTCTGACAAGTTCATATACATTAGAACGCATCAAAATCACTCAAAAAATCAAAAAAGGTCTGTCCACGGAAAGCCTATTTAGGTACCGTCAAATAAGTTACAGGTGTCACTTGCTGAATTGGAGTTGGATATTCATATTTACCTCAAAAAAGGTCTGTCCACGGAAAGCCTATTTAGGTACCGTCAAGTAAGTTACAGGTGTCACTTGCTGATGTTGGGAATTGGAGTTGGATTTTGGTGAATTTCACCACCGCATGCCCACCCGTAACTTATTTGAAGGGGCCTGGAGGCCCAGTCAAGTAAGTTACAGCTGTCACTTGTCACTTGCCCACCCGTAACTTATTTGACGGGGCCTCCACAGGCTTTCCATGGACAATGTATTAAAAGGTCATATGTCATAAATATGATGATTTTATTGAGAAAAACCAGCTATACAGTGCTCCGGAAATGCAGTCCAGCAGTGCAATGGCTTAATTTGCATAAAAATACACCGTCCACGGAAAGCCTGTGGAGGCCCTGTCAAATCAGTTACAGCTGTCACTTGTCACTTGCCCACCCGTAACTTATTTGATGGGGGCTCCACAGGCCTGACAAGTTCATATACATTAGAATTCATCAATATTCATATTTACCTCAAAAAAGGTCTGTCCACGGAAAGCCTATGTAGGTACCGTCAAGTAAGTTACAGGTGTCACTTGCTGATGTTGGGAATTGGAGTTGGATTTTGGTGAGTTTCACCACCACTTTCAAAACAGCTGAATGTGAGCCTTGATTTCCCCATTTCTGAATAAGATACAGGATTTTCTCTGGTGTAATTTTAAAGCAGAGATCATCAGCTTTATAATGATGTAAATTATTAAATAATAGACCTACATTTAGACAGTGATTATTATGTGTTTTGATATTTGACAGTTGTTGTGGTGTGGTCTTTTGAAGGACACCCATGAACACACCAGTGATGAGGATAATGATGCAGGTCTTGGCCCTCCATTTCCCCCTCCATCACCACCCCCTCCCCTTTCCCCTTCCTCTTCCCCACCACCTTCCCCGCCACCTTTCCCTTCCCTTTCCTCTTCTCCAACATCTTCCCCGCCACCTTCATCTCCACCACCTCCACCCCCACCACCTCCATCACTTCCACCTTTGCCATCTGAAGAAGTAATGTATTTCTAAAGCACTGAAGTATATTTGAAACATTCAGTTCATAGCTCTTACATTTAATAGGTTATGTCTTTTTTGCCTAAAACTGCAAACTCAGTCAAGGGATTCAAGATTTAAATTGCTTTATTGCCATGGAAACAAACACATACATGGTTTCATTATTATAATTATTGATATTGAAATTTATATCTAAAATTAGATTTCACCAGTATTGTTTGTTAATTTTGAATTAGCTTTTTCCTTCTCTCTAGTACTTTGCCTCGGGGGCCCCTCAACTCCCCCGGGCCCGAGGTCCCGGGCTCCCCCCCGGCGGAGATACGGGTCCCGACAGAAAAGGGTGCGCTTTGGAAGCGCTGTTTACGTGAGCGGGTGTGTCCGGGGAACGGAAGGCGCCGGTGTGTCGAGACTGGAGGGGACAGGAGCGCTCGTGGGGACCCTCGCGTGGGCGGAGTACCGAGGCTATGGGACCTTCCACTTCCAAGATACAGCCACTTCCTGTCCAGCTTTGACGGGGCGTCGTTCGGACAGGAAGCCGAAGCCGGAGCCGAAACTCGGGGAGTCGGTAGGGCTCCCGGGGCGCTTTCCAAAGCGACCCGTCTGAACTTCCGGGGCGGTCCAGGTCCGGAGTTGTGAGGGTTCAAATTCTGAATTTTGGGGGGGGGCGCTAACCCCGGACCCTGGGGGGCTATTGACTCGGGGGAGGCGGCCTCAGATAGGGGGCCTCGGGGTCTATCATAGACCCTAGTTTGGCGGGACTCGGCCTCCGCCTCGGCGAGTTATAGCTGGTCGAATTTTCATCTTCGGGTGGCACTATCTCCGGCGTCCGGTGGGCTATCGACTCGGGGGAGGCGGCGTCGGATAGGGGGCCTCGGGCTCTATCTCCGACCCAAGTTTCAAGTTCCTAGGCCTCGGCGTTCCCGATCGGGCGCGGGTCAAACTTCCACCCACCCCCTCTCCGGAGGCCTTCCCCGGGATAGAGCACCTCTGCCGGGCAAGGCTCCTATCTCGACCGCGGCAGCTATCTCCGGCGCCCGGTGGGCTATCGACTCGGGGGAGGTGGCATCGGATAGGGGGCCTCTGGGTCTATCTTGTCCCGAGTTTCAAGCCTCGGCGTTCCCGATCGGGTGCGGGTCAAACTTAAGTTTTAGTTTTATCTTTTTTATTCGAGTTATTTTAATACTTCAACAAACTAATTGGAAATGAAATAATATATATATATTGAATTTATAAACGTTTATATATATATATATATATGTGTGTGTGTGTGTGTATATGTATGGTTGTACATACACATTTTTGGTGTTTGGCTTAGTGTTATGTTAGAATCATTATTATACTCTTATGCCTTATGTTTTTTAATATTTTTAACTGTTTTTAGATTTATTTTTTGTTTTTCATTTAAATGTTAAGTTTTTTAATTTTGTTGTATGCATGTCATTTTTAATTTCTTTATTTTTAAAATGTGTATAAGTAGTATTTATAAAGTTTTAGTTTTTAGTTTTGTATCTGTTTTTAGTTGTTTTAATACTACAATTGTTTGCATCTGTTGTCCTCATTTGTAAGTCGCTTTGGATAAAAGCGTCTGCTAAATGACTTAATAAATAAATAAATACTGTTCATTGTGTTTGTATTCAGTACACGAAAATGTAGTAATAAAATGAAAAACATTGCAACTAACAAAACCAGTCTTCATGTTTTTCTTATGTTGTTGTACTGTTTGTTATCGCTTTATATCTGTTATTTCATCTGTGGTTTCATTTATCCCATTTTTCAATTATTTAATAAGCCTGTTTACTTGTGTGTGTGTGTTTTATTCTGATATTTAGATTCTTCAAGAAGTCGGAAGTAAAAAAAAAGATTTATTGCCAAGGGATTTTGGTGTCCCAAGCTGACAGTACACAGCACACAGACAATACAAAATAAGATGAGAATAAAAATACACATATGTAAATATAAATAAACAAAAATAGAAAAATAAATTGAAAAATAAAAAAAGTTTGTGTAACTTTTGGACCTGGTCTACTCATCCAGCCAATCCAGGTCCACACCCTCTCCTCTAAAAGACTGTCTCCTAACACCATAATCAAATTTTAGCTGTGTGTCCACACTGATGTCCTGCAGTGCTCTGAATAGGATGACATCCCTGTCCTCTCCATCCACCTTTATGACACAGTGAAGAGGCTTCAGGTTGGGCATTTTTGAGGAATGATTAATCCTTCTTCCAATTGTGTCTGCCTTGGGATGACACTCACAGGGGAACGTCTGAGCATCCATGCACAAGTCTCTCTTTCCAGATTTAAAAAAAGAACAGGTACCCGGCCTCATCACATAAGTCTTGGACCATGGCTCTCCCTGCTGCAGCAGTGATTACCTTCCCGTGGTAATCGCAGACAATGTCACCTTTGGAAAACCTCCGGGTTGCAACCACTTCTGTGATCAAGAGGACATTGCATTTTGAGTAAAAACAAAACTACAAGAACTGAACATTACATGTAGGCAAACTTTTCAGTAATTTGATTGTAGCTTTTGCTGCACACAATAGTTGCTAAAACGTACATTATTGTATTCTGGATATACATTTAAAAAAATATTTGCTAACCTAGACCTTGCTGGGGTCCAATGTCCTTAATGGCAAGGCCTCTCCAGGTCTGCTGAGAGACATTGTTGATGATAATTTCATCACTTTCAATGGCGACCTTGGAAGCTGGTTTCCACAACAGCTCGATGTTTTCAGGCTTTGGATGGTTGGCCTTCCACCCTTCCTTCGCAATCAGCCTTGCCACAATTGCGGCTGAAGGCTTGCGGTGTGTGAATTGTGCTGAAAGAAAGGATGACATAACATCAGGAGTCGCTCTTCACACTAAATGAATGGCCTAGTTTGAATGGTGTATTGATTGTCAGTGCTGTATTTACGGATTGGGGTAATTACAAAGAAGATACTCCTCTCTCTTGACAAACTGGGAGCTTCGCCACCTGTCATAAAATACACGGTCTTCAGGAAACCCTTCATCGACCCGCTGTTTTTTGCTCGGTGGCTGACCGTCCAGTGAGACAGGAAATCTGGTCACAAAGGCAGAGAAGTCTTTGGTCGAAGGGTTACATTCCATGCTTGTTCCGGGACTGTTTGGGTCATCGTCTGAAGTAAAGCTGCAAAAGGAAGGAAAATAATGTTTAAAAAATAAATTACAATATTAGAATCAGAATCAGAATGAGTTTTTATTGCCAGGTATGTTT
>NW_015507762.1:0-1513 GCF_001515645.1 Sinocyclocheilus grahami | reverse complement strand
CTTAATCAGACTGCATTTGGGTTATTTTGACTAGGTAAAAAAAAAATGCAGCTAACTAACACAAAACACTAAATATATGATAACATCATAAAACTTATTAATATATAATATATATATAAAATTATTTTTTACAATTTAACTGATTTTGCAAATAAACTCTTCATATAAGTATTTTAGTTTTTTTGTTATTTTAGTCATGCTGAGATAGTAGATGTCACAGGAATTATTCCAATGTATAGCGTTAACGGTTTACACAATTAGTTAAGGAACGAAAACACAAGCCTGACCAAAGTCAACTGTGTGAACAAAAGAAATGGGAATATAAAATAAGTAAAATGACAAAAAGTAATACATTAAAAGGACAGAATATTTTTGTGTAGATTTGCCAGACTTTTTTATTTGGCTGATGTTGGAACTTGGTAAAAAAATAAAAAATAAAATAAAATAACTACCTACATTTCCCAGATTTACACAAAGCTTTAGATTTTTTTGTTTGTTATTTTACTCATGCTGAGATATTAGATGTCACAGAGAGTATTCAAATGTATAGCTCTAACAGTTTACACAACAATCAAAATGAGTTACGGAACAAAAGCACATGCCTTACCTTTTCTGAGCTTGTTCTGCCATTTTCAAAGAAAATAAAACAAAGGCTACAATCCAGCAAAGGAGTACAGTATGTGTACCCTGTTGAAACAAACTGTGAGAGACTTTACCTCTTGTATTTAAATCAATTCACACCTGTGGGGGTTGGGGTCCTCTCACCTAACTGAAGCTTCTTCTTCTTCTTCTTTTGGTTTTATGGCGGGTTGCAAACCAACTTCATAGGTGCATACCGCCACCTACTGTGATGGAGTGTGAAGAGAATGTACCATTTCTCACCTAAATCTTAAATTCTGTTCATTATTCCACAATTCTTAAGAAATCTCATGATTGCACTTATTTGTTTTCCTGCATTTGGACCATCATTCAGAATACTACTTAATGAAAATTCTTTAACTCCTAAGGATTGTAATTCATCTTTAAGTCGATCCCTTTCTCTTTCATATGCTGTACATATCATCATAACGTGCTCCACTGATTCCTCTGTTAAACAAACATTACATAGACCAGTATTATGTTTCCCTGTAATGTATAGTGTTTGGTTAAGATTTGAATGTCCTGTTCGTATACGTGTTAAAATGACTTGTTCCCTTCTACTTATGTTATGAATGATTTTTCTTCTCTTTATACTCCTTTGTACTTTGTGATAATGCCTACCTGTTTGACATGAGTCCCAGTATATCTGCCATACAATATTGCATGCATTTAATATTAACTGTTTTCCTTCTATTCTCCTGAGTGCAATATTTATACTTGGATCATCCATATTTAAGGATTCTTTAGCCATTTTATCTACCTCTTCATTACCTTGAATTCCCACATGTGCAGGTACCCATATAAACCAAGTAATTATCCCTATCTGTTAAATACTATATAATGTAATCATGATTTCTGTTAAAATGTCTTTTCT
>NW_015507761.1:46363-47663 GCF_001515645.1 Sinocyclocheilus grahami | reverse complement strand
ATAATAGAGCAGCACTTTTAAATGTATAACTCATTGCCATTAATGCTATAAACCTATTATTCATTTACATATTTTTTCAAATATGCATCATTTACAAGTTTTATTCAAGCATGCTAGTTTGTTTTATCTAGGGAACTTGAATCAATAAATATCTAATATATATGCAGTATATTTACTGTTCATGTAAAAATAATTGGTATAATTATTATTATTAATATTTTTTTTTATTTAACAAATATACTACATGTATATAACTCTGTGATTTGATATATTTCTCTTGTAGGCTAAATGATTGTGACTTAACAGACAAAAGCTGTCCAGCTCTGGCTACAGTTCTTGGATCAGAAACCAATCTGAAAGAGCTGAACATGAACAATAATAATCTGCAGGATTCAGGAGTGAAGCTGCTCTGCACTGGACTGGAGAATATAAATTGCAAATTAGAGATACTGAGGTAAGTTTTGTGACAATCCCTAGTGTTTGATATAATTCAGATCCATCTGTTAACATGGACCTAGATCATTTGTCACAGAATTGAGGACAGAACTGCTTCAGCTCAGTGAAATTTGTAGGGTTTAATTCAAGCATGAACTCTACATTTAAGGTCATTTCAATGTCGTTTAAGAGTGGACTTATGTTAGACCATTTCAAAACATAAATTTTCTTGTTTCTCAACCATTTTGAGGTTGTTTGTATGTTGTGGATCATTTAGATGAAAGACTTTCACACCTGTTGAGTTTTAGATAATTGAAACCTTAAACGGGTCATGTACTGCATTTTTAATTATTTTATAATGTTCTATGTGATGCACCTATAATGTTAGCAAGATTTCTACATTAAAAAAACATCATAATTTAGATATAATAGGCTATTTTGTATCCAGGTTTCGACCCTCTCTGCAGAACAGTCTGTTTTTATAGACGAGGCACATTCAAGATGCTGAAGTGAACGCCCACTACTATGATTGGCTGACAGTTTTGCATATTAATACAATACAATACAATATAATATTTATTTGTAAAGCACATTTAAAAACAACCAAAGTTGACTGAAGTGCTGTACAGAATAGAATAAAAAAAATTCAGAAATAAAATGAATAAAACAAGACTATTACATTTAAAACACAACAATTAAACCAATGGTCAAGGGGTATTGAAAGCTAGAGAGAATGTGTCTTTAGAGCAGACTTAAAAGCAGAAATAGAGGGGGCTAATCTAATATGAAGAGGTAGACCGTTCTAGAGTATCTGACCTGCAGTTGCAAAATCTCGATCACCTCATTTAAGTCTAGATCTAGGCAC
>NW_015507761.1:44079-45919 GCF_001515645.1 Sinocyclocheilus grahami | reverse complement strand
TATTTTGGGCTTTATAAACAAATAAAAGAATTTAAAAGTAAATTCTATATTTGATAGGTCACCAGTGCAGTGCAGATAAAATAGGAGTTACTGGCTCATACTTGCAGGTTCAGAGAGTAGTCTAGTTTTGCACTAGCTGTAGACGAGAGAGGAAAGACTGAGAAACACTGTAATAAAGTGAATATCAATAGTCTAAATGGACCACAATTTGGAATTTACTTGGTGATAAGAAAGGTGTCATTTTAGAAAGTTGACGGAGATGATAAAAGCATGATTTTACAACAGCATTGATGTGTTTGTCAAATTGTAAGTTATGATCAAACAGAACGCCCAGATTTCTAGCATATTGAGTTACATATGGAGCCAGAGAGCCACAGTCAACATTTAACACACAATTTTCCTTATTGCCAAAAATAATTATTTTGGTTTTATTTTCATTTAAATAAAAAAATCATCAGCATATAGATGAAAGGATACTTTTATATTTGTTAAAAAATGGAAGCCAGAGGTAACATGTACAGGGTGAACAATATCGGCCCGAGGACGGATCCCTGTGGAACTCCACAATTAAGACGTATACAAGAGGAGGTCTGATGACCAATGCAAACACTAAAACATCTGTTGTTCAGATAAGAACGGAACCACTGTAAGACTGTGCCACGAAGGCCAACAGATGTCTCCAAACGTGTCAACAGGACCTCATGGTCAACCAGATCAAAGGCAGGACTCAGATCTAATAAAACTAAAGCCATGAATTTCCCAGAATCAGTTTCTGTAAAAATATCACTCGAGACTCAAGGGCATATTTAGTACTGTGTAAAGCTTTGAAGCCAGATTGAAACATCTCATGAACAGAACTAACAGCCGAATAAGATTGTAATTGAGTCAATACAACTTTCTCAAGGATCTTTGAGATAAAGGGTAGATTAGAAATTGGATGAAAATTGGAAAGATTTTTTTAAGATATGGCATCCCCACAGGACATTTAAGACTGTTAGGGAAGGAACCAGAACACAAACATTTGTTAATAACAAATAACAGATAGGATCAACTGTGTCAATGATTTTTCTAAGGAAAAGAGCTGGAATAATATCCTGAGGACAGTTAGTTGGTTTTAGGTGACCAACAGTTTCATTACATGAGGTCAAATCAATAGGTTCAAACTCAGACCAGGTAGAAGAACATAATGGAACATCATGCAAAATGTATGTAAAGTTAGACAGCTGGGATCTTAATGTTGTGATCTTCTCAAAAAACTTAACAAAACCATTACAGAGAGAAGTAGAGGGCTCTAGAAAATAATGCACAGAGGGATTTAAGACAGAATTAATAGTAGAAAAAATAACTTTAGGTTTGTGACAATTGTTTGTGATAAGTTCAGACAAATATTGCATTTTGCAGCCTTTGCAGCTTTCTGAAACACGTTATAGGAGTTCCTCAAAATCTGCAATCTATCCTTCTTCCATTTGCGTTCAGCCTGTCTACAAGTCCATCTCGGAGTATGTGTAGTTTCAGTAGTGACACTCTCTGCAGAACCTTATGAATAATAAAGTCCTTATTATGGTGAGGAGGATGATATATTAGAGCTGTAGTGAAGGGGTTTACTAAGACTAATTGTAAAAGTTGCACCTCAAAACTGTTATATGAGCCAGTAGATAGAGAACGTCAGTAAGGTGTCTTTAAAAACAGTAGCAAGGCCACCCCCGCGGCCCGACATATGACTACACTGGATGTGGAACAGATTGACATGACAAATCTCTGAGAGTAAACTGATGTCCCGATCTATTTCTGACGTGCTCCAAGTGCTGGCGCTGCTTCTGACATGAAAGAGAAATGGATT
>NW_015507761.1:40416-43417 GCF_001515645.1 Sinocyclocheilus grahami | reverse complement strand
CATAACCTAACAGTGAACAGCTCTATTTTCATTAACTAACATTGTCAAAGATTAATAAATACTGTAATGTATTATTATTTTTTCTTTGTTAATACATTAACTAACATTAACTAATGGAACCTTATTGTGAAGTGTTACCATACTTTGTATTTGTGAATTCATTTTAGGCTGCGTGATTGTGGTCTAACAGAGGAAAGCTGTTCATATCTCGCTACAGTCCTGAGATCAAACTCCAGTCTGAAAGATCTTGACATGAGCAACAATAATCTGCAGGATTCAGGAGTGAAGAAACTCCAGAACGGATTAGAAAATAAAAAATGCACATTGGAGAGACTCAGGTGAATGTAATGAGCCATTGTTTGGTTTTAAAGGGGTGGTTTACTGTTTTTTTTTTTTTTTCTAGGCTTGATTGTGTTTATGGGGTGCAGTCTAACATGTGTTAATGCTTCGTTAAAAAAAAAGCATTATTTTTCACATAATTTACCTTTATTCTACACCGCTCTGTCCCTTCTCCCATAAACGCGCTGATCATTTGCTGGTTTTATATAGGCCCTCCCTCAGAAATACATGATGGGCTCAGATTGGTTAGCTTGTACAGTGTGTTGTGATTGGCTAAACCACCTCTAGTGCACGTCTAATCGTCCCACCCCTCAGCTCAGCAGCATGTGCTCTGGTTGTATTGTAATTAATAGGTGCCTTTCCATTACCCTTCAAATTTCACAAATTGAAATTGCGATTTGAAAATACTCCTAATGGAAACATGTCCTCGCATGAGGTGGTTTTTCAGGCAATGCGGAAAGGGAATAATTAGCAAAACTGCAATGGAAATGTTTTTTTTCCCACATTTACAGGTCACATGGTGTATGTAAAAAGTCATATGATCATTCTTCAATATTCTATAACCTCCAAAAAACACTTAATACGTGGCCCCTCTCCAGTATAAGGGGCTTTCCCTGCGATTAATGCTTAGACAGTTTACACTGCACACGTCTGCGGTGCAGTGTGGCTCTGATACGGCCACTGAAGCTGACTGCGGCCGCTCTAGTTAATGCTTATGTTTATTCCAGCCACGCAGGGTCGCATAACCATTGGGCTAGGCGGGGCTGAAGCCCCGGGGCCCGGACAAGGAGGAGCCTGTGATTGGTTGTGGAGTAAATTGACTGGTCACTGGTAGCGCCGATTGCCAAAGCCCCGCCCCTCACATATTCGCGCTATTATTTAGTGGAGCTTTTCCATATATTCCATGCATTACCTTTAGAGATTAAAACGTCACGTTTTAATTTGGTTTACCAATCAAATGCATTTATTCTATATTTTACTTTTGAACGACCCATGCACCACATATCAATGAGGTGTTCGCTGCAATGTCCGCGTCCTGTCTTCACTTCGTTCTGGCATAATCTGGAAATGGTCATGCCAAGAACAATCTTCGATAAGTAAAAATGTAAATTATTCTAAAAAGAAAGTGAGAGAGGGGGGAAAACATGAGTTAGAGAGTCAGTAAAATTCCCAGGTATCAGGTTATTTTACTAAAGCTGATGATGGAGTAGTAGGTACAGTGGGGAAAAAAAGTATTTAGTCAGCCACCAATTGTGCAAGTTACAGGTCTGTGAGGGCCAGAAATCTTGCTTGTTTGTAGGTGACCAAATACTTATTTTACCGAGGAATTTACCAATTAATTCTTTAAAAATCCTACAATGTGATTTTCTGGATTTTTTTTCTCATTTTGTCTCTCATAGTTGAGGTATACCTATGATGAAAATTACAGGCCTCTCTCATCTTTTTAAGTGGGAGAACTTGCACAATTGGTGGCTGACTAAATACTTTTTTGCCCCACTGTAGTTGTGAAACAGCAAGTGGACCGGGCACATGGAGCAGATAAAATCACAACGTCATCGTCCCCACAGATTTTAGGCTAGTTTGATTAACAAGTTAACAACTTGAAGGATGTATATTGCTTTTTGTGTTTGAACAAAGTATATTCGCTTATGGGTTGAGAGGTAAACCATATAGCCTATCAATCGTTTTGTGCGGGCATTGATGTAGGTTAAGCTTTTCATTTAAACGCATGTTAAACATTGTGGTTTAAAAACAAATGTAACTGTTCAGGGACATTAAGCAGTGGGACAGAATTCATTTTGGCAAATGCACGCATTGTGGCTTAAGCCTGATTCGCGTGACGGAACACCTGCTCGTACAGCGCCAGTCTAAACTTGAGTTATTTTTCACGCCTTGTGCTTAAACATTCAAATGCACAGTTATTTGTCAAAATGTCTCCTCGTCAACACAGTCATTTTTGTCTTAAACGATCGTTAATAGGTAAATATAAAGCATGTGTAGTAGTAGGCGATATGAGATCCTAATATGATGAGATTTTAAAGGGATAGTTCACCCAAAAATGAAAATACTGTCATCATTTACTCAGCCTCAAGTTGTTCTAAACCTGTATGAATTTCTTTGTTCTCCTCAACATAAAAGAATATATTTTGAAGAATGTTCATAACTAGAAACTTTCTGGTCCCCACTGACTCCAGTAGTGTATTTTGTTTTTCATAACTGTTGGGTTACCAGTCTTGCAACTGTTGGGTGAAGAGTTTATTTGCAAAAACATATGAGATCCTAATATGATGAGATTTTAAAGGGATAGTTCACCCAAAAATGAAAATACTGTCATCATTTACTCAGCCTCAAGTTGTTCTAAACCTGTATGAATTTCTTTGTTCTCCTCAACATAAAAGAATATATTTTGAAGAATGTTCATAACTAGAAACTTTCTGGTCCCCACTGACTCCAGTAGTGTATTTTGTTTTTCATAACTGTTGGGTTAGCAGTATTGTTCCAAATATATGAAGAGTTTATTTGCAAAAACAGATAACTCCGTTTATTAAAATGTTCAAAAATCATGTTTTTTTTTTATTGTTATCATGTTTTTATTGTCTTGTCAAGTCACCTTTATTTATATAGCACTTTTAACAATACAGATTGTGTCAAAGCAACTGAA
>NW_015507761.1:31715-40325 GCF_001515645.1 Sinocyclocheilus grahami | reverse complement strand
AGATTAAAACTGAAGTGTTTTCTCTTTATGCAGTCTGAAGAACAACTGTATCACAGAAGGAGCTTGTCATGTTCTGGCTGCAGCTCTAAACTCAAACCCTTCAAATCTGACAGAGCTGGATCTGAGTGAGAATAAACTAGGAAACCCAGGAATGAAGATCATCTTGACTCTGTTTGAAAATGTACAGTGTAGACTGGAAAAGCTGAAGTAAGTATTTTAAATGTGTATCCCATTAATTACCCAGACTGTATACAGATTCATCGGGCGCATGCGCCTGGCCCTAAGTTAACTTCTGGTTTGTGTTTGTTTATTGGTCTGGTTAGTGGCGCCGACTACAAACGCAGTTAAAGTTAAGGTATTGAGTAAGGTGACTAGGCTGAAGTTGGGCTCAGGTTTTTGTGGGCTCAGGCTGGGATGTGTTTTCCATACATTTATTTGTGGCGGCCCACCACAATATCAAAACTGACTGCCACAAATAGATTTTCAAAAAAGGCTTTGACTTAGTCGAATAAACATGAGCACTGCACGTTTCCATATCAAAACGCGGTGCAGTGTTTTTATATCACTGTATCTCTGAAGAAACCGACTGTCTTCAGAAACATTTCGATGTAATTTATTTAATCTTGCCTTTAATGCCTGATAAAGCAGTGTTTGTGAGCTCAGTGCTGTTTTGTGTACAGCCGTTACCGGGAAAACCTCTATTTTGGCCGCTACAAAAGCGCCTCCTGCTGGCAGAGAATGGATTTGCGTGTTCAGTAAGCCCGTCTCATTCTCACAGCAAACATATGTTGCTTGTTATCAGAAATCTACTCGAGAGGGACTTTGCTGTTGTGATTCTTTGCGGAAGTCTAGCGTAACTTAAGTTAGGGCCACAAAAGCGCGCATGCGCAGTAACGTTTGTTTATGTTGTTGCCGTTGAAACCGTCTATAGTGACCCACCACAGTTTCATAAATGTGAAAATATTTTACACTTCTCATCAGGACTGCACAATTAATCAAAATAAACTCGAAATTGTGATATGACTTGCAGTTATCAAATCAGAAAAGGCTGCAATTTAATTAAATATACAGTCTGCAGTGCCACATGCTTAAGAGCTTAAGAGCGACGTGCATTTACATGTGAGTAGATCATGAGTTAGTGACAATAAATCTTGTCCTTCAACCAGCACCCTCCAACATTTAGCATCAGCACACTGGAAAAGAAGTGCTGTGTCTTTAAAATTCATATCTATTGTTTTCTATGTGTGTTCAAACACTGGTGGCATCACTCAAAATGTGTTTGTGGCTTTAAACTACAACACAACCTACATAGTTTCCCATTAAATTACATTAACAATAATTTGGGGCAAATGTTAGTGTGTACTGACTTCACTCTAAGCTGGAAGATTGGCAGCTTAGTTTTTTCAATCAACTTCATTCAAAGCTAAATTGATGCCACTTTGTTCATTCTTTAAGTGAACTTTTGCCTGCACACTAGTGTTAGATTCACTGTTTTGAAGCTTGAACATCGGAATAGAGTACAGATGACACATCCGGTGTGTAACGCCTGTGAGATGTCTGAGTCGCAGCGCTCGTCACGGGAGCTGCCGGAGACAAGGCCTCGATTTGGCTTTTTTAAAGGATAACAGTGGAGTTCAGTACACAGATGTTTGTGAGGAAACAGCTGATCACTTTATCAATTGACAGCTTCTCTGTTAATCTTTAATATGTTTACCACTAAACATTAATTTTGGACTGAGCTATATTTGGAAATAAACACTAAATAAATTGTTTTATTCAATAATTCAGAATCAGATTTAATATGAAATATATTTTAATCTAAGGTGAGATTTTGGTAGTCTTGATTTATTTCTGATATTTATGTTTTGGCTAGTAGAAGTTCTGAATGGCTGTTAAATGTAAAAAAAAAGAAAAGAAAAAAAGGCTGGTGAGTGAGTTATTTTGAACTTTTAACATGAATTTGGCAACATTAATTTTTTATTAATGTAATTTCCAATATTTTTTGGCAGATTAACAGCATTTCGCCAGATTTGTACAACAAAGTGTTTATAAACCTGTTGTGAATTAAACACAGAAACTTAAAGGTCACTGTATAGCTTTCCTCCAAAATAAAAGCCTGAGGGCTTAACATTTGAAAGTTAAGAAATTAAGACATAAATATTACAATAGTAAATTTATCATTCCATCCTTCAAAACTGAAATCCTTCTCCAAGCTGCTTGTTCTATGTAGCATCGCAAGTATGGTTTAGGCTTAAGTATTGTACTGTAAAAAACAAAATATTATAATTATCAAATTAAAAATTATATTTCACAGTGTGATTATCATGCAAATCACATATTGGTGGATAAAAGTAGTAGCTAAAGCTGCTATTTGCATGATTGTATGTATAGCTTAATTAGTTGTGTTCTCTCTTCTACAGGTTAAACTGCATCAGTATTACAGATGAAGGTTGTGCTGCTCTGGCATCAGCGTTTAATTCAAACCTCAGAGAGCTGGATCTGAGCAGGAATCAAATAGCAGACTCTGGAGTGACAGAAATCTCCAGTCTGCTGAGAAATTCACAGACACTGCAGATACTCAGGTCTGAATTTGGTTAATCTAAACATGAATCAATGTAAAGCTCCAGCTGGTCTGTAAACTGATGCTGTGTCACAAGGAATGGGTCAGTAATGTGAAATTGGTGTGTTGGTGTAGATACATTTATAAAATATTGACAAACAGATTGGTGAGGTGATGGGAAATATTAATATCCTAATGGTGTTTAAAATGTTTTAATTGTATTTATTTATTTATTCTTTCAGTAGACTTTCAGACTGTAGTATCACTGAAGAAGGTTATAATACAGTTGCAATCAAAATTATTCAACCCCCTTGACCTGCAAGGCATTTTGCTGTGGAGAACAATTTTATGAAAACCATTCAACAAAGGCATCAGTAAAGTATTAGAAGAAAGTGTGTTAATACACTTTTGAGTGATTCTGAGAATGGAACATTGATGAATCGTGATGAAATTCAAATTGGCTCTAAACATTCATGTTCAAAATTATTCAACTCCCAAAAGTAAAATTTTGCACAGAATCTTTTATTCTTTAAAATCACCAATAAACGCTGCCTGTAAGTGCTTAGAAGCTTCTGTCACCTCTCTACTACAGTCTTGTCCCATTACTCGCCTGAAAAAGCTTCCAGATCACTGATAATCTTTGCTTTTCACATTGCCACTGCTTTCTTTAAATTCAACCAGATATTTTCAATGAGAATTAAATCTGGAGACTGAACTGGCCACTCAAGTACATTCTATGACTGAACTCTGAACCAAGCAGAAGCAGATTTGGATGTGTTCTTTGGGATGGCTGTCCTGCAGGAAAGTCCTTTGATCATCAGCTTCAGTCTTTGCACCAAAGGCATCACAGTTCTTGTCAAAATGGCCTGATACTTCAAAGAATCCATGATGTCCTTCATACGGTCATGATTTCCATTTCCCGCTACAGTAAAGCAACCCCATAACAGCACTGATCCACCTCCAAGTTTGACGATGGAGATGGTGTTCTTCTGCTTATGAGCTTTGCCTTTTTTTGCAGCAGACATACCGCTGATCCATGGGTCCAAAAAGTTCCAGTTTGGTTACATCACTCCATAAAACATTCTTCCAGAACTCCACAGGTCTCCACAAATGAATTTTAGCAAGTTCAAGTCAGCCTCTTGTTGTTCTTGATCAAGAGTGGCATTCTGCAAGACGTCTCAACATGAAGGCCATAGTTGTCTAGTGTTCTTCTTACACACTGCATTGAAATGGTTTTCTTTCTTTCGTCGGGTCGTCTTGCAAGTCTTTGGCTGTACATTGCAGGTTTTTCTCAGTTGCTCTGATTAAACATTTTATGATATTGTGCTTTTTCTTCAACACCCTCAAAGGTTTTCTGGTACAACACACTTTAAGCTAAGGAATGAGGCTGAGAGCTTTTAATGTCTTGGAAATCTTCATATAGCCTTAGACTTTCTAAAGTAATACAATTATTTATTCTCTATATAAATGACTTTGCCATTTTTGCTACTTAACTTCAGCACATGCATGGACTAACTGTATGTATGTCTAACAGCTCAAGCTAATTCTGTTTTTAGAGTTTCTAAAGGCTTAATTGTGCTTTGAGACTATTTTATTCCCCACCATGCAAATAAGTGACTTAAAAACCGCAATGTTGAATATTTATGACAGCTGTATTATTAAAAAATCTTATGACTCAAAAATATTGCATTATATATTAACAATATCACTTTTAATATGCCAGTGAACTGTTATAGATGCAATTGTTATTTTATCCTGGATCTTCAGAAAAGCTTGTATTTGTAAAGTACTGCAGTTTCTGCAGAGGGGTTGAACAATTTTGATCGCAACTGTAGGTTATAGTTGTGGAAAATTAAAATGCAAAATTGCATTTGTTGTAGTTTGCAGCTAATTCTGTGTTTAAAAGAGTTTCTAAAGACTCTATAGTGTTTTGAGACTATTTTATTCCCCACCATGCAAATAAGTGACTTAAAAACCGCAATGTTGAATATTTATGACAGCTGTATTATTAAAAAATCTTATGACTCAAAAATATTGCATTATATATTAACAATATCACTTTTAATATGCCAGTGAACTGTTATAGATGCAATTGTTATTTTATCCTGGATCTTCAGAAAAGCTTGTATTTGTAAAGTACTGCAGTTTCTGCAGAGGGGTTGAACAATTTTGATCGCAACTGTAGGTTATAGTTGTGGAAAATTAAAATGCAAAATTGCATTTGTTGTAGTTTGCGTTCACTAATATAGAACTTTAGCCAGCTATACTGTGAAAAGAGACCATTCAGGCCAAAATTCCTGTAGTGCATCTTTTTATTTTCTTCAGTCTAGAACATGTACTTGTGTGACAATCTGTGTTATAAGGAAGAATAACATATTTGTTTAATAGACTTTCAGACTGCAGTATCACTGAAGAAGGTTATAAAGCTCTGTCTTCAGCTCTGAGATCAAACCCTTCACACCTGATAGAGCTGGATCTCACAGGAAATGATCCTGGACCATCAGGAGTGAAGCAGCTCAGTGATTTACTACAGGATCCAAACTCTCAACTCAAGACACTGAGGTGAGACGTGATGAAATAATGCAAAATACATGATATGCATGTGCATTATTTTCTGTGGTTCTCAAACTGGGGTACCCCTGGGGGCAATTTCTTGCTGGTTGAAGGACCATCACCTTCAACTCAACCTTGCCAAGACAGAACTGCTTGTGGTTCCATCAAACCCATCATTTCATCACAATTTGTTATAGCACTTGTATATCATTGCTCTTATGTTGGTTTTGATTGCTTCCGTTGTCCTCATTTGTAAGTCGCTTTGGATAAAAGCGTCTGCTAAATGACTAAATGTAAATGTAAATCTGAGGTGATGGAGGGGGGTACACAAACAAAATTCTGAGTTTTGGCATTCATTTAATTCTACCCCAACTTAAATAACATTAAAACCGAACATGTCTTTCTGACAAGCAAAATGCTGCTTCTAATGTAAAAACAGGAAAATGGGAGTGCCGTAAATGGTCAAATACACGATATCCAATCAAGCTTACCTCATCTTTTGTGGTCAAAACGGACTGCATCAACACAAGCAGCGTGCATGTGATTGGATGCCCACTGAATATGCTGCTTTAGCAAATCACGCTGCTGCTCAATGTATCTTTAAAGTAGATCTTCACTTAATGATGGCAAATGTGACATTCATTTTTACAACAGTTCAACAAAAAAAGGTAATATTAAGTGAACATTTTACATTTTAAATGTAGCCTACATTTTAAACAGAATATTGTCATGTTTGTTATATTTTGCAACAAAATAATAATAGTTCCAACCAAATCTGTATCTTCTGGTGTGCGTCTCCAAGCAAGTGGTGTTTAGTTAGTGAACAAATCTGCGGCTTTGAACGATTCGGAGAATCAGTGATTAATAACCCGTTCATAACTACAGCATTTTGCCTCGTTACTGAATGAATGAATGAATGAATGACGCAACGCCTGGCTCATTAAGACAGTGACTTGCCGCCACCTATTGGCGGTTTCATTTTTAACTCTACAAGTAGGCTATCAGTAGTCTATTTTAATTCTCATTTGAGTCCGACCCCACGTTATAAAGCTTGGAAGAGCCAGGACATTTTTAATATAACTCTGATTATATTTGTCTGAAAGAAGAACTTCATATACATCTAGGATGGCTTGAGGGTGAGCAAATCATGGGGTAATTTTAATTGCGGCCCCATGCGGCCAGTCACCTGAGTTAATTCAACCCCTCGTCACGCGGGCTGAGGCCTGGCAGGCCATCCCCGGGGTGTCGGAATGGGTTATGGGCATAATAAAGCGAGGATATTCACTCCAATTCACTCAAAGACCCCTGCGCTTCAGCGGCGTGGTCCCCACCTCCGTGCAGAGCAAGGACGCCCATGTCCTGCGCTCGGAGATGATGAATTTGCTGGCAAAAGGAGCTGTGGAAAGGGTTCCTCCAGCCCAGAGCGAGTCGGGCCTTTACAACCGTTACTTCCTCGTCCCCAAAAGCGATGGTGGCCTCTGGCCCATCCTCGATCTCAGACACCTGAATCGCGCCCTCATAAGGAGGTCGTTCAGGATGATTACACTGAAACAGATCCTCACGCAAATTCGCTCGAGAGACTGGTTCTTTTCCCTGGACCTGAAGGATGCATACTTTCCCATCCAGATAGCCCCTCGTCACAGGCCATTCTTGAGATTCGCCTTCGAGGGTGTGGCTTATCAGTATACGGTCCTTCCCTTCGGGCTTCCCTGGCTCCCCGCACCTTTACGAAGTGCATGGATGCGGCTCTTTCCCCTCTGAGACAGATGGGAGTCCGTATTGTCAATTACCTTGACGACTGGCTAGTCCTGGCCCAGTTGGAGGCAGAACTAATATCTCACAGAGCCCTCCTTCTCAGCCACCTGGAGTGCTTGGGACTCAGGGTCAATTTTGCCAAAAGCTCATTGCTTGCCACAGCTACTGATAGCGGCCCCTTGGCCTGTTCCACTGAGACGGGATCTCCTCTCTCAAGCGAACAGGACATTATGGCATCCTCGGCCCGACCTATCCTCGGCCTGCACCTCTGGCCACTCAACGGGAGCCTTCGTGCCTCCCAGAGCGAGTCTTAAACACAATTTCGGGGGGCTAGAGCGCCGTCTACGAGACGCCTCTTTTCCTTAGAGTGGTCTTTTTTCTCCGCCTGGTGTTTAAACCGCGGCAAAGATCCTCTCACTTCCGAATTAGCAGAGGTGCTGTCTTTTCTACAAGAGCTGCTGGATAAGGGTCGCTCCCCATCCACGCTCAAAGTCTATGTGGCGGCTATAGCGGCCTCTCATGTCCCTATTGAGGGCCAATCAGTGGGCAAAAATAGCGCGTTCATCCGCTTCCTGAAAGGTGCAAGGAGGCTGAATCCGCCTTGTCCCCCTACCGTTCCTTCATGGTACCTGCCCACTGTGCTGAGGGCCCTGAAGGGCCCCGCTTTCGAGCCGCTACAAGCCGCCAACATTAGGTCGCTATCGCTAAAGACTGCTTTGCTTCTACCACTAGCATCAGTAAAGCGAATAGGAGACCTTCAGGCGCTCTCAATTAACCCTGCCTGTCTGGAATTCGGGCCTAACGACTCTAAAGTCGTCCTGAAACCGAGGCACGGTTACGTACCTAAAGTGCTCTCCACTCCATTCAGAGCACAGGTCATTACGCTCTCCGCACTTCCTCCAACTGAAGAAGACAGAGAGCTATCTCTGCTCTGCCCCGTCAGGGCGTTGAGAATCTATTTTGAGCGTTACGCTCCCTTTAGGCGATCGGAACAACTCTTTGTCAGCTTCGGTAACCGCACCAAGGGGTTTCCGGTTACGAAGCAAAGACTCTCTAGATGGATAGTAGACGCCATCTCACTAGCATACGCTTCCTTGGGCCTCCAATGCCCCATTGGAGTACGGGCCCACTCGACTAGAGGCATGGTCCAGTGGTGTGTCCATTGCAGATATTTGTGAGGCGGTCGGCTGGGCCTCGCCGTCCACATTTGTGAGGTTTTATAACCTGGAAGTCCCGGCCTTACAGGCCAGGATCCTTTCCACTTGAAATGGCACGTGCTGCGTAATCAGACATGACAGAGAGCCCTTGGCCATGCTGTGCCCAAGTTCTCTGGTATTGTTCACCTGTTAGCTCTCGACCCCTGGGTGTCGAAGTTACGGGTATACTCTGGAACGATTAACCTGGCCGGGTGTGACCTAGAAAGCTCAGCCCGCTTAGCCTTGGGTTAATGTTGACTTCTCTATAAGCATTGGTTGCTTATGGAAGTTATACCTTTAGTCGTTCCACTCCAATAGCACGGCGTGATTGGACTGTTCCCATATGCGTCTTAAGCAAGACGCAGTACGAGTGAAGTATCGAAAGGGAATGTACTCGGTTACTAACGTAACCTCGGTTCCCTGAGATACGGGACTGAGTACTGCGTTGCTAGCTGTGTTATGTAGCTGTACGACTCAGTCGTCGCTTGAGTCGAAGTAAACCTGAGAATCCTGTGGCGAGCGCCCGCTTATATAGCCAGATGCCCC
>NW_015507761.1:25645-30565 GCF_001515645.1 Sinocyclocheilus grahami | reverse complement strand
CGGCTGGGCCTCGCCGTCCACATTTGTGAGGTTTTATAACCTGGAAGTCCCGGCCTTACAGGCCAGGATCCTTTCCACTTGAAATGGCACGTGCTGCGTAATCCAGAGAGCCAGAGAGCCCTTGGCCATGCTGTGCCCAAGTTCTCTGGTATTGTTCACCTGTTAGCTCTCGACCCCTGGGTTACGGGTATACTCTGGAATGATTAACCAGGCCGGGTGTGACCTCAGGAAGCTCAGCCCGTCTTAGCCTTGGGTTGTTGTTAACTTCTCTGTGGACATTGGTTGCTTATGGAAGTTTGATACTTTTAGTCGTTCCACTACATTAGCACGGCGTGATTGTACTGTGTTCCCATGGAATGTACTCGGTTACTAACGTAACCTCGGTTCCCTGAGATACGGGACTGAGTACTGCGTTGCTAGCTGTGTTATGTAGCTGTACGACTCAGTCGTCGCTTGAGTCGAAGTAAACCTGAGAATCCTGTGGCGAGCGCCCGCTTATATAGCCAGATGCCCCGCCCATTCTGGCGGGCTTCGTCGCCATAGGCTCCGGCAGCTGCAGCTCTGCTGCCGCGCCATTGGTTTGTTTTTAAAGCCCTGCACGAACCAATGGCCGTGCAGTTCACTGCGTGAATGAAATAGGCTTCAGTTCAGGAGAAAAAAGGCTTTTTCCCATATGCGTCTTAAGCAAGACGCAGTACTCGTTCCCGTATCTCAGGGAACCGAGGTTACATTAGTAACCGAGTACGTTTCCGCTCTCAGAGAGTTGTTTGGTTGTACCATAGATACATACAGGTAGATGCCACATTCGACCACTCCAGATACGTTGCATTACATCAGCCATCTTGGAATGTTCTGTCATCACTCACAATAACAATCAATGAGTTTCAAGATGCAACAACGTTGTGCAGCATCTGGGTGTAAAAACTGACGAAATTTTAATTCCTGAAGAAACTGGATAAACTTTCACAGATAAGAATGTGTGGTTTTAATATGTATTAACTCAATATTACAGGTTTTTAAACTAAAGTATATTTTAAATGTCTTGTTAACTAACAGCTTTGTCTTGTTTTATTGTGTTAGTTTAGCAAAAGCATCTTCTGAAGTCTACTGAAGATATCAATATTCATACACGTGTATAACTACAGTTGCAGTGCAGATGCACCGGACATGCCAATATAGCAGATGGCTTACGTATAGCGGCGCTTGTGATCTTTAATGAAAATAACTCTCCCTTTCCCTCACAAACACATCTTTTCTCTCGTCTGATGATGTGAAGATGGGAAAACCTGTCAGTCACATGAGATCACAGCAATAGCAAACAATTACCCAGCTTTTCATCAAAAATTAATTCCTGACCTGCATTTTTTTAAAATAAGCTGTTTCACTCAGACATGCATCACAATAAGAACAAAATATGATCTCAAAATGTTGTATTTGTTGACTGTAAACTATAATCTTAAAATGTCTTGAAGTAAATTTTGATTTATGAACAGAATTTTCTTGATTTGTTACATTTAAACTCAATTTTTTTATTTTTAATGTTATTTTAAAGTGGTTCTATAGTTGATCCTGTATCTTAATTACATTACAATTCACAAACCTTTTTTTTTTTTTTTTTTTTTTTTGTCTGACTAAAGATTCTCCAGACTTGAAATGTAGCTAGTATCCTCAAATCCTAGTTTTGTTTTTTTTTTAGTTTATGGCTGTATATTTATTTTTTTACTTACAGTATATTGTTTTCAGGTTTTAGCAGCATTTTATTTATTGTATTGTATGATGTTTACTCATGATTAATTTAACTCACACATGAACATAACGTGTCTGATTCATTGTGTTTTCTCTTTCTGTCTTCAGTCTGTGTGATTGCGGTATTACAGAGAAACATTGTCTCATCCTGACTTCAGCTCTGAAATCAAACCCATCACACCTGAGAGAACTGAAGCTGAGCGGGAATAAACTACTAGGAGACTCTGGAGTGAAAAACCTCAGTGATCTACTGATGAACACACAATGCAAGCTGGAGAAACTAGAGTTAGTATCATTATACTCTACAGCTGTTACAGTGAGATTAGTTTACTGTTCAATTTTAAGTGTTTTGTGTATTTGTGACTACGCTCAAATTTATTTCTGCCTAATTATAATGAGCTAAAGTAACATGTTTTTGAGCATTCTGTAACAATTTAATTCTGTTCACACTACCTAATATATTTACAGTGTTTAAAACCCATTTAATCCCACCGGTCACAATAGTGACTGTAAAAAAGGTTCTCATTTATAAAGCTCTAAAAACCTTACTGACTGATGTTTAGTGCACTTCCTGCAAATATGGAAAAAATAAAGGGTCTCAATGAAATATGTGCAGTTTCTCATGATTAGTGCAAATTGTCACATGACCAGATCAGTTTACTTCCTGTTTGCATCTTGAGAAGATGATGACTGCATCAAAGCTTCAAAACAAAAGACTAGTAAAGTATGTTAACATAAAGATATGACAAATATTTTTGGTCCACATTATCTTTAAGGTGTGTAGTATTAATATATGAATTCACATATATTCAGTTTTGTTGAGTGTGGTCACAGAATGAGGAAACATGTTGATGGTCAATAGTGACGGTGGGATAACAGTGAACTTAGCTTTACATAGAAATACAATCGCAGATGTTAGTGAAAATTACACTAAAATGTTGCAATGACAAAATATTGCACTGAATTAAAAGTTAAAATGTTACAAATAAGTTACAATATTGATGTTTTAATACTGGTAGCACTAATATAAAAATTTGATGATATATGTTACAAAAAAGTTTTTGAAATATGTTGATGGTTGTTTTTTTTTGTCTTTTATCTCAGTGTACTGTACCTATCAGTGTTGTATAAGGGTTTTTTATGCATAATAGTAACCCTAGAATGTGTTCAAACTGTTTAAAACAGCTGGCTAAGATATATAACAATGTTTATGACTGCAGAAATATGTGAATTCAGTACACACATTATCCCACTGGTCACAATTGTGACCGACCATAAAACACAATTTTAAACACACTTTAAAAAAGAAATTACAAAAATAATTGATTATTTGAAAGGGTTACTAATGACATCATTTGGATATTTTCATGTCTGGGAAAAAAATTGAGATTAAACGGGTTAATGTTCAGTTATGTTGGACAGTTTCTGTAATGTTTGTGAATGTTGTGGTTATCATTATGCAGAAGAGTGGTGTTTGTGCTTAGACTGTGACACTTAGTGAGTAATAACTTTTCAGATATCAGCACTGACACCAGTTTTATTTATTTATGTGCTTGTTTAATAATAATAATAATTATACCTCCGTGAATAAATAAATAAATAAATAATCATATGTTCCCACATAAGATTTTGTTTGACAAATGTACTAAAGTTGAGCTAACCCAAACTTGTGTAAATTAATGTAAACCAGATAAATTGTGTTGACCCAACTAATCAATTTTAATATAAATGAAATCAATTAAATTGTAAAAAACTTTCTTTAGTAAAATTAAATAAGCGTAATGAATAAATTTTTTTGACTGTATGGCATTTACTTATGATTAATTTAACTCACACATGAACATAACATGTCTGATTCATTGTGTTATCTCTTTCTGTCTTCAGTCTGTGTAGATGCAGTATTACAGAGAAACAGTGTCTCATCCTGACTTCAGCTCTGAAATCAAACCCATCACACCTGAGAGAACTGGACCTGAGCTGGAATCAAATAAGAAACACAGGAGTGAATCACTTATGTGACGTACTGAAGGAGTCACACTGTAAACTGGAGAGATTGAGGTCAGTAACATTCACAGACAAGAATCAAAATTATTAAAATCCCTTTGTTTAACCCTTATGAGCTGTTCAAGGTCTTTTGAGACCCCAAATGATGTTTGCTGAATTTTTTTTTTCTTCCATTTATCTAAATGGCATGAGATTTTGTACGGTTGTCAACACTTGGTAGCTCTACAAATAGAGAATTAAACTGGATTGATATCTGGTTGTGTGTTAGTGTGAAATAAACAGTCCCTCTCTGGAGACCCCACATTGAAATAAATGAGGAAATTATCAAATCCATACTTTTTCTTCTTCATTTATCAAATAAAATCAATAAATCCACCACAATTCAGACCACAAAATACACGAAAATGAACTGGCAACCCTTCCACACATTCACAATGCAGAACGATTACGCTCGCACACACACACACCCCAAAAACGTCTCGGGTTACTTATGTAACCATGGTTCCCTGAGTAGGGAACGAGACGAGACGTTCCCTTTCAAGGGAACTTCGAACTGCGTCCTCTAGGGGTCGCTATGGAGAACGGTATACCCACGCCGCCATGCTGAGCAGAGTGCGGGCCAGAACCATGGCGAGCACTAAGTACCAACTTTACCATTTTCATGGTGAGTTGCCCCTGGGACGTCAGACGGCTGTCCGTGACTTTATCCCCTATGGCCAAAGGCCTAGGCTACATACCCAACTTACCTGTTAGGGCCAGACTCCTGGACCCGGGGTAGAGCTCAAGGCTTGGAATCATAATGGATTCCTTTAAGGGGATATGACCAAGAACCTAGTATCAAACTAAGTCTTGGCCTGTCACAGAGGGGCTACCGCTTGCTCTTGCATAAGCTCTGAAAGGAACTGTCTCAACAGACCTCTAGTGGCCACACCCTGTTAAAGTAGGTATCCTAGGATACCTAAGTGGAGTGGTGCCCAAGGTGAACGGGGCTTAAACCAGCTCAAGAAAGGGCACGAAGCAACCTCACCACACAGGATTTTAGAAAAGAACGTAAAGAACTAGCGTGCAAACTTACCACAATGTGGATTTTAGAAAGTGCACAAAGCCGTCACATGCACACTTACCATAACATGGATTTTAGGATACCGTTCTAAGGGGGCTCTCGTGGCA
>NW_015507761.1:22121-24896 GCF_001515645.1 Sinocyclocheilus grahami | reverse complement strand
AAAGAACGCAAAGAACTAGCGTGCGAACTTACCACAATGTGGATTTTAGAAAGTGCACAAAGCCTTCACGTGCACACTTACCATAACGTGGATTTTATGATACCATTCTAAGGGGGCTCTCGTGGCACTCTGAAAGAGCAGCTCATAGATGGAATGGTGCACACCAAACCCAATATGTTTGAGAGTCACCAACTCGATCTAGATATAAAGCTGGAATTGCTAGCAGTAATTTACTTAGCTGAGGGAGCAACACACCCAGCTCTAAAACGAGAAGATATTACATTTTTAAAGGAAAACATCGTCTTTTTTTCACCATAACTCACTGTGGAACCATTTAATCCCACTTCATGCGTTTCAATGAGGAATCCCTCTAACTACACACTTTGAGACATTTTCTGAGTGAAGCTGTTTAAGTTAGTAAGTAAGGTAAAAGCACACAAATAACTTATTAATTTAGCACTATATTTAGATAGGGCTACAGGATGAGAGCTGATGCTCATCAGGGACGGGAGGACTTCCTCAGGTCAGCTCCAGAGCCAGACTTCAGAGAGGCTTCAAGCAGACTGTAAACAGCAAGCTAGATTATGTTACATAGGCTAAGTGTAAAGTGAAAGAAGGAAAAGATGTTTTGAGTTTAGTAGTTTTGACTAGTGTGTCTTTACAGTCCTTACATGTGCTGTGTGGCTGGGGCTAAATGTTATTAGTACAGGTGATGAGCGCTAGCAAACATCAGTAAAAGGCATTCTTAAAACACTTCTGTCACTGAATGAATATATTGGTCATATGTGTGTTCATTCAAAGAAATGTTTTCCTATGAATTAATTAGAAAAGAGCGCGAGAAGGAAAGCCCCTCCCTAAACTCATCAGCCAGGTCCACCTGTGAACCCCATGAGCTCATTCTCCTCTGTGCCTCAGCAGCGGCGGGTCCTGAACCGTGGGAAGCAGATGGCTGCCCCTCTTTCCTCGAAAAAAGAGACAAACAAGAGCGGAGCTTTTTCATCGAAAAATGCTCACAATGCACACAAATCGCCCCCTCAAGGATGTCGCGTGCGTGCTCCTCGCCCAAACACACAACGCAGAGATCGTGTGTGTCATCAGGTGTGAAATAGCGACGAACACGGATGCACACACCCTCTAAACGCTCTGCTAGTGCTCTCCATAATGATATGAAAAGAGATCGCTTTTACCACAGAAATGCACGCTTCAAACAAAACAGTCAATGAAGACGAAGAAGAGAATGACATGTTCTCCCGGCGCCTATTTATACTATAGTCGCACCGGTAGTGACGTCATGAGCTGTCGCCGGCCAACGTGTTGGTGTTTTTTCAATGTATGTTTCATACACGGGTCACAACGAGGCGTTCCCCATAGCGACCTCTAGAGGACGCAGTTCGAAGTTCCCTTGAAAGGGAACCACCCATAGACATCAATGGTAGACTATACAAATGTTGATTTTTTTTTGTTACATAATTTGTCAAAAATGTCAGTTACAATGCAGACAACTCACAAAATCTGAAGCGGTGACACCCCAGCACATCCACGATTGAGGAAAAACACAGACGACCCCCAACACCTCCCAACACCCCCCAAACCCATAAAACACACTCGTAAGAAATGAAAAATTGACACGACATGAGTGGCTCTCGCTTACATAATTTGTCAAATTAAAATCAGCTACAACAAAGAACACACACAGAAATGATGGAGGGACACCACAGCACACCCCACGATGGAGAATAAATGCAAAGACACACACACATACACATTAATACACACACATAACACCACATACAGGTTTGACTTAATCATGTGTCATAAAAAATGCTAAACTTTGACAAGGAGTCATTTTATATTATTACAATAATGATTTTATAAATCTCTTAACAAGTCTTAATAAAAAAACTTGAAAAGATCTATAGCTGTGTGGAAATGTTAAATACACAATTGAGTAATGCTCTCGAGTCATCTGTAGCGGTAGTTAAAATGTAGTAGTTTTTTTTATTTTAAAATAGATGGAAACAGTTTGGCATTAAACTATGGCACATGTGCCATGTTATCCCCATTAATTAAAATTAGGAATGTGGGTCTTTTATAAAGTGAATTGTACATAAAAAGCTCTTTTTGTATAAAAACCTATTTAAAAATAGTTTTTAATCTATTTATATAAATTTAAAAAATATCATAAATCCTTCTAAAAACTGCACAAATGTGGAGTAAAAACATTAATGAACTGAGTAAAATTACATTTGTTTAAAAAATGACCTTTTGGTCCCTGTGTTCTCTGGAGACCCCAAACAGCACGAGTGTCCTCCCCAAACCAACAGCACATAAGAGTTAAACAACACTTTCTACTCAATATCTCATGATGAGTGGGTTTATGTGTTCACATTATATTTGTGAAAGATTCTTCACCTTAATGATTTGTTTGTAAGATGATCTCTTCCTCTGTTTGTCTCTTTCTAGTCTTTATGACTGTGACATTACAGATGTTTCTTCTTTAACTCAGTCTTTGACAAACACAAAAGCACTGCAGTTTCTAAAAGAGCTTGATCTGAGTTATAATATGATTAGAGACTCAAAGCAGCAGCTCATTGATGTGCTACGAGACTCAAACTGTGAACTGAGGTGAGTAAACTTCACTTTGTGATATTAAAGATCTTCATTTAGCTCTGATATGTGAACAAATACTAGCTTTCAAATATTCCTTAAAGGAGATTATCAAATTATCATCAAACTTTGTTTCAAAGGGTTTGTGTCAGAATGAAGTGTAAAGGT
>NW_015507761.1:20148-21797 GCF_001515645.1 Sinocyclocheilus grahami | reverse complement strand
GTTCCTTATCATTTATTATAAATGGCATCAGCATGAAACTCATTAGCATGTGTTTCTCTTTATAGTTACTCCACAGGAGTCTCACAGACAGACAAAGATATGAATGTAATTCATGTTCAAATGTATTTAAAACACAAATATTGTTTTAGAAATATCTATGCAAGATCATGTAAATGTATAGTTTTATATATAGTTTAGTTTTTTACAAAAAAAAAGAAACAAATTAAAATGGTAACTAATTTGCAGTTTGTTCCATTGAACACTGATTTGTTTCCTCTCTCTTCTGTTCCACCTTACAGTGTAGATAGAGATCCATCACCAAAAGAACAGAGAATATTTTTGGTCATAATATTACAATAAGATTTAAATAGTATAATATTCAGATTTGAAGCTTTGAAGTTTGGTGTGAAGTATGTGAATGTGGAGGGAGTATTTAGAAAGACAGTTCCAGCCCTGAGCACAGAGTGTAGCTCCGCTAAAATGATTCATGAATTCCAGTGGATTTTCTTCTTTCTAGGGTCTTTAGACAAGACTGTTCAATCTCTCCGCTGCTTATCTGCTCGTCACACAGGGTACTTCTTGTGGAAATATGAGCTTCTTTCAAGCTATCACCGTTTTTGGAAATTAACAAAAATTTGTCAGTTGGTCGATGACTACACTGTTTTTTTTTTTAAAGCATTTTTTCTGAGATGTCTGAATCTTAATATTATCAAATGTGAGAGGTTTTCACTGAAGAGAGTTAACTTTGAGGAAACTGAAGGAATCTGTTGAGGAGGAGGTCACACACCGTGGAGGAAAACTTTGTAAAGATCATATTGTGCTTCTCTTCATTTTCATCCCTTTCTCAACAGTACAAACAGCACTTTTAAAATATATTGTTTAAAACAGGTTATTAAAAATAGTAGTTCTGTGTGGAATATTTTCTCTAATCATTTATTAAAGCTTGGTGTTGTCCGTTTTCTTTTTCTTAGATGCAATATTAATGTTAACAAAATACTCTTAAATGATCTGATGTTCGCAGGAAAACACATTTAACGTGCTGTTTGATTTTTAAACAACTTTTCTCCTCAATACTTTTTTATTTGGAATAAATATCACTCAAACGATAAATAAATACTTTTTAGACATTGCTTTGAGACAGTCAGCTGTTGAATAATGTTTTTTGAGTATTAATGAGCTATGTCTTAAATTTCAGTGTCATATTTCAGCTGTAGAATATTGTATTGTTATGAACTCTGTCTCTGTCAAAATACTTTCTTTGCTCAGAAATCAGAGCACTTGGTGTAAGACTGTAACATCTCCAAATATCTGTTTTTAGATCAATATGATTTAATTAATGAAACGTGCAGAAATCAATCAGTTAGATCTCTCTTTGTTAATATTTCTTCTCCTCCTCATTTTTTTTTATGGGTAAATATGTTTCCCTCATTTGTGTGGAACATTTTTGGAAAAATTATAACTAATCATACTAGAGTAATTTCAAATATAATATCTTGTGAAAGACACATTAGATCATTTTCAACTGGATATAGATTACAAATGTTATTTTTGTAATTGTGAAAGAGAGTCTATTTGTGCATCATTTTCTGAAAGTCCCGTTCATCTTTATTTTGGAATGAAATGGCACCATTTCTAAGTGTTTAATTAAA
>NW_015507761.1:12126-19564 GCF_001515645.1 Sinocyclocheilus grahami | reverse complement strand
GTTTTACAAATGAGGACAATCTTTGAAGAATGAACAGAGAATATTTTTGGTCATAATATTACAATAAGATTTAAATAGTATAATATTCAGATTTGAAGCTTTGAAGTGTGGTGTGAAGTATGTGAATGTGGAGGGAGTATTTAGAAAGACAGTTCCAGCCCTGAGCACAGAGTGTAGCTCCGCTAAAATGATTCATGAATTCCAGTGGATTTTCTTCTTTCTAGGGTCTTTAGACAAGACTGTTCAATCTCTCCGCTGCTTATCTGCTCGTCACACAGGGTACTTCTTGTGGAAATATGAGCTTCTTTCAAGTTATCACCGTTTTTGGAAATGAACAAGAATGTGTCGGTTGGTCGATGACTACACTATTTTTTTTTTTTAAAGCATTTTTTCTGAGATGTCTGAATCTTAATATTATCAAATGTGAGAGGTTTTCACTGAAGAGAGTTAACTTTGAGGAAACTGAAGGAATCTGTTGAGGAGGAGGTCACACACCGTGGAGGAAAACTTTGTAAAGATCATATTGTGCTTCTCTTCATTTTCATCCCTTTCTCAACAGTACAAACAGCACTTTTAAAATATATTGTTTAAAACAGGTTATTAAAAATAGTAGTTCTGTGTGGAATATTTTCTCTAATCATTTATTAAAGCTTGGTGTTGTCCGTTTTCTTTTTCTTAGATGCAATATTAATGTTAACAAAATACTCTTAAATGATCTGATGTTCGCAGGAAAACACATTTAACGTGCTGTTTGATTTTTAAACAACTTTTCTCCTCAATACTTTTTTATTTGGAATAAATATCACTCAAACGATAAATAAATACTTTTTAGACATTGCTTTGAGACAGTCAGCTGTTGAATAATGTTTTTTGAGTATTAATGAGCTATGTCTTAAATTTCAGTGTCATATTTCAGCTGTAGAATATTGTATAGTTATGAACTCTGTCTCTGAAAAATACTTTCTCTGCTCAGAAATCAGAGCACTTGGTGTAAGACTGTAACATCTCCAAATATCTGTTTTTAGATCAATATGATTTAATTAATGAAACGTGCAGAAATCAATCAGTTAGATCTCTCTTTGTTAATATTTCTTCTCCTCCTCATTTTTTTTTATGGGTAAATATGTTTCCCTCATTTGTGTGGAACATTTTTGGAAAAATTATAACTAATCATACTAGAGTAATTTCAAATATAATATCTTGTGAAAGACACATTAGATCATTTTCAACTGGATATAGATTACAAATGTTATTTTTGTAATTGTGAATATAATAACTTGTGAAAGACACATTAGATCATTTTCAACTGGATATAGATTACAAATGCTCTTGTTGTAATTGTGAAAGAGTGTCTATTTGTGCATTCATTTTCTGAAAGTCCCCTGTTCATCTTTATTTTGGAATGAAATGGCACCATTTCTAAGTGTTTAATTAAACTGCAGTCTAATCTTAAATATGTCATCAGTTTTACTTCATTCAAATGCATATGAATCTTCCAAAAGAAAAATACACTGCTCAAAAAAATTAAGGCAACACTTTGAAAACACATCAGATCTCAATGGGGAAAAATATCATGCTGGATATCTATACTGATATGGACTGGGTAATGTGTTAGGAACAAAAGGATGCCGCATCATTTGATGGAAATGAAAAATATTAACCTACAGAGAGCTGAATTCAAAGACACCCCGAAAATCTAAGTGAAAAAATGATGCAGCAGGCTAGTCTATTCTGCTGAAATTTCATTGCAGCAACTCAAAATGGTACTCAGCAGTTTGTATGGCCCCGTGTGCTTGTATGCTGCCTGACAACATCGAGGCGTGCTCCTAATGAGACGACGGATGGTGTCCCGGGATATTTCCTCCCAGATCTGGACCAGGGCATCACTGAGCTTCTGGACAGTCTGAGGTGCAACCTGGTGGCGTCGGATGGACCCAAACATAATGTCCCAGAGGTGTTCTATTGGATTTAGGTCAGGCGAGCGTGGGGCCATTCAATGATATCTGTAACATTACAGAGTAACTGTGACTCCTCCCCTAACTGTTCTCCTCCCAAAGTTTAGTTTATCTGCCATTACTGTTATTCACAGCCATCGACCGCTGCTGCTTTGGGTTTAGAAGAGAACGTGTGCTTCTGCTGGATGGTAAAGTAAGTGAAGTTTCAAAGTCTTAGTATTCATTTTCATAATATTCACCTCTGTTTTTAGCTCAGGTCATTTATCTTGAAAGCAAATAGCTAGCATATAGATTACAAACGTTAACTGACACAAGTAAAACTAGCTAGCTGCTTATCAAATGTTTGTCAAGGTTTGGGGGTAGGTTAAGGGGTCTAAAAATCTAAATTGCGTATTAATAAAATGATAAAAATGCATATTCGCTATAAAATGGGTAGGTTTAGGTTTGGGGGCAGGTTAAGGGGTCTAAAAATCAAAATCGCTTATTGATAAAATGATAAAAATGCATTGATATGAATATCTAAATGATATAAAAGATACGTAAATATTTGTACGTTTTTTTAGCTAAAAATACATAGCGATTTGTATGTTTTAAACGTTGAAATACGTCTAAATTCTACGTTTAGCATGATTAAAAACGTACAAAAAGTGTACGTTTTGTGCTTGTAAATGTTACGTATTAATACCTACGTATAAACATTAATCGAATCCAAAATAAAAGTTTTTGTTTACATAATATATGTGTGTACTGTGTATATTTATTATGTGTATATAAATACTCACACATACAGTATATATTTTGAAAATATTTACAAGTGTATATTTATATTTAAATAATTTATATTATATATAAATATATTTAATATAAAACCAAAACATAGTTTTCTTAAATATGTACATGCATGTGTGTGTATTTATATATACATAATAAATATACACACTACACACATATATTATGTAAACAAAAGCTTATTTCAGATGCGATTAATCGTTTGACAGCACTACTAAAGCGTGGAGGACGATTGTGGTGTTTTCAGCTTCTGTCGCCTCATTATAGCGACCCCTAGAGGACGCAGTTCGAAGTTCCCTTGAAAGGGAACGTCTCAGGTTACTTATGTAACCATGGTTCCCTGAGTAGGGAACGAGACACTGCGTCCTCTAGGCTTCCTGCCATGCTTCGAACGCAAGCTTCAGACGAAGAAGTGAATGACATGTTCTCCTGGCGCCTATTTATACTATAATCGCACCGGTAGTGATGTCATGGGCTGTCGCCTGCCAAGGTGTTGTTGGTGTTTTTTAATTTATGCTTCAGACACGGGTCACGACGAGGTGTCACCCCATAGCGACCCCTAGAGGACGCAGTGTCTCGTTCCCTACTCCGGGAACCATGGTTACATAAGTAACCTGAGATGTTGTTTGGCAACCCAGCCCTGGGTAAATATTAGACAGTATATATTGGTTATTTTGACCCAGCTGGTTGGGTTAAATGTTTTTTACCCATCATGCTGGGTTGTTTTATTTAAGTCAACTATTGCTTAAAAATTATTATATTGCTGGCTTAAAATGGGCTGGAAATTAAAAATCACACAGAATTACTAGAGGCAACAGCAATAATCAAAAGATGAACGTATTATTAAGCAAGAACACCCATGGACAAAATACATGACAAATTGAATTTATGTGGGTGAATACAGCATAGTTTACAATATAACATACATTTAAACGCGTTTAACAAACATTTTAGAAAAGAAAAAAAAAACGTTAAAAAGTAGCATTTTAATTTAAGTGTATTCAACCGTTCTCTGTAACCACGTTTTAGCGAAATAGCGTTAATTCTCGTGCCGGTGTGTCGCCGCAATCTGAGCCGGTGAAGGGCTGCTGTTTGCGGGGGAACTGCGAACCTTAGACCGCGGCCTCGCGTTTCGCTCGTATGGTTAGCTACAAGATTATTATTATTATTATTATTGTTATTATGCAGTAAAAGAACAACAAATACATTTACACAGAGCAATACAAAGCATACTATGTTAGCGCATAAGACTTACACCATGAAAGAGTCATAGAATTAATAGATTTTCTTAAAGAGTTTACATACACTTCAAAATGTTTCCTGAAAATAAAAAGTAAACAGTCTTCTTTAAAAATTTACATGTATTAATGTAAAATAGCAATAAATGAATAATACATTTACAGTGAGAAGAGTCTAAATTCAAAGAGTAACAAAAAAAGTGGGGTTATACAGAAGTTTGGATATATATATACAAAAAAAAAATTCCCCAACCCAGAACACTTTACAATAAGCACAGTCCCAAAATAAATGACTGATTGTTTCTTCAGACTGAAGGCAAAAGGAGTAATTGGGGGAAATTATATTGTTAAATTTAGCAAGTTTGTAATTTACCCGATAGCAGTTATGGATTATTTTGATAGAGACTTCGCCGGTGTGTCGCCGCAATCTGAGCCGGTGAAGGGCTGCTGTTTGCAGGGGAACTGCGAACCTTAGACCGCGGCCTCGCGTTTCGCTCGTATGGTTAGCTACAAGATTATTATTATTATTATTATTGTTATTATGCAGTAAAAGAACAACAAATACATTTACACAGAGCAATACAAAGCATACTATGTTAGCGCATAAGACTTACACCATGAAAGAGTCATAGAATTAATAGATTTTCTTAAAGAGTTTACATACACTTCAAAATGTTTCCTGAAAATAAAAAGTAAACAGTCTTCTTTAAAAATTTACATGTATTAATGTAAAATAGCAATAAATGAATTTGGCATGGTACTGAGCAGACTTTGGTCAACAAATAAGTTAGTGTTGTCAAATAGAGGAGAGTCTAAAGAACCTTCAGGGCCAGACTTGAATAAAGGTATAATACAATCATGAATTGCAACAACACAATGACATATTCTCTTGGGGCGACTGGAAAAGAGAATTCTTGCATAAATTGTTCATAAGTAAAAAGGACACCATATTTTTATCAAACCAATTGTGAAAAAAAGAAAGATTTATTTTTATATCTAATATTTGTATTGTTCCAAATAAAATAGCTATGTAGAGAACAATTATAATTATATATAGCCTAAGTGACCAACTTATTAAAGCCTGTTTATGAAAGCTAGATCAAGTTAAAGGTATTTTAGAGATGTCAAAGTTGCAGAGCAACAAAATTGTAAACCTCCAGCTGAATTAATTTGGAATAAAATTCCAACAGGATGGGGTTGTTTAAAAATGTCTTAATCCGTTTAAACGAATTATTAAGAGTGGAAAAATCCACGAACTTTTGTCTTCATTATCGAGCTGTCTAACGTAACCATAATGTAACATACCATATAGACTATCCCAAAGGTCTAGTTTTGGTTAACTTGATTCGTGTTGACTGTCTCTTCAGCGGAACAGAATTGTGTTTGTAAATATCTGCTTAGATGCAAATGTTCTGAAAGTGCTTTACATATGGATATTGATGCCCCATCAACAGACATAAAGCATGTCTCGATAGGCCTATATATCCATTAATCGCCATCACTTATGCATGCTGTTACCTTGAACAATCAATGTTTACAAACTATTTGCACTTTTCTAGGAAAATGCCTTCACGTGCACATCATACAAGGGCGGCACACAAGCATCTTTCAGTTTTCAACTCGGTTTACCGTCATTTTACATCTTATAGCTTGCATACTGCCAGATATATACATGCTCACATAATGTGAGATAATACACAAAGTATATTGTTATTTCTGCGGGCTGAATAGACACGTCTGCTCTGTAGCCCCTTAGGCGCTCCCATTTACACCCGTTCACACCTGCTGCTTTAATCCGTCTCTTCTGTCCACTTCTGTCCTGATTTCTTTTGAGGGGATGGTCTAGCCTTTGTGGGCTTATTGTGATCGCTCGATGTAGCCTAATGGTGCAAGCACACGCAGTGCACATAGGCCTGTGAGCCTAACGCTGCATGGGGGAAAATTATGTTACGCATATCAGTCAAACTGTGCTGAGAGAAGAAAAAAAATCATTTAATAACCTATAAGTTGTCAGCAATCCTTCAGAACAGAATAAGATCAAATATAATTTAGCTAAATTTTAATACAAAATTATATTTAAAAATCTATAAAATAAAACAAATTATAATGACATTCGTTATAAACAACATATGAAATGTTATAAATGAAATGTGTGAGCGAGAGAGGCTCGCAGGTACGATCACGGATATTAATCACAGCGAGGAAAAAACATATATATACAATTTTCCTCGCGGTGATTAATATATGTAGCTTATATTATATATTCTGTCATTTTTGGTCATAAGGATACGAGTAAGACATCATTTGATCATTTGAAACTAAAAATGCTGGGTTATTTTGCCGATTGTGATAGATGTTCACTTATAAATTATCACTATGTCAAAAAGACTGAAGCCCTCTGGGGCCCAGGGAAGAAGAAGAAAGAAGAGAAGAAGAAGAAAAGAACGGGACAAAGACAGAGCTATTGTGATGTAGTGAATGATAATGATCATATAAATAAACTAGATGAGGTAAACGTTTGTAAGCAAACTTTATGTTGGCCTAGTCTAGAAAGCCTAGTCTAAAAGTTTAAAACAGGGTAATAATAACACTGCCTGGAGCTCCAGAGATCCGACATTCTGTAACATAATCGTACAACGGGGCTAAAGGCCCACCTTAAGAAAAAATGTGCTACTCACTGCGCCTAAAATGTATAATTGCAGAAAAAATACATACGTTGTATTGAACATTAATGGAGTCTCGTGACTTTCGTCAAATCAAATTGTGCATAGAAAACTTGAACCGCCAGCTGTTTATCGTGGCTGCTGGAAGCGCATTCTTCAAGCATCAGTTCAGTTGCATCTTCCTCTAACCTGATATGTTAAGGTAAGTTTCGGATTTCTGCTTACTCAATGATTTGTATCTATGCTTGCCTATCTACACGGCCTGACATTTGGTGTGAGGTTGCGGGTATTGCGTACAGTGTTAACTCCCGCAAGTGCCACGTTCAGTAGATTCCCCACTCACTCACTTATGAGACAGCCTCTCTCTCTCGCGTGCGTTCTGCAGCAGTCACGTGGATAAGTCGTTGTTGCTTGTTGAACTTGTTGACTTTTGATGATTTTGAGCGCGTGATGCACGCTGTGAAAAAGTGTGTTGGAAACAAATTGAGGACCAATCTGACCTTATTGATGACCCGCCGCGTTAATATACTGCATCTGTGCCAGCGCGTGATGTAATACATTTTCCTTTGAAAAAGTTTCTTCAGAAATACTTCGCTGTTTAATGAATTTTTCCTTACAGATTGTATTATCAGCATAACAATTCGAGTAAATGTGTAAAAGGTATGGCATGAATTTGCCATCCTTCTAGAACAATGTGCATTTATGTTAAAATTGTAACACAGATTATCAAGTTTAGTTATTTTTATTTCTTTATTGCAAAACGCTCAAACTGGCACCGTTTTGGAGAGAAATG
>NW_015507761.1:7735-12076 GCF_001515645.1 Sinocyclocheilus grahami | reverse complement strand
TACTCAATACTCATGAGTACTTTTAAATAGGCTACTCTTTTACTCTTACTCAAGTAGTTTTTTGGACAAGTACTTTTACTCTACTCACACTACATTTTTTGGAAGGTAATGGTACTTTTACTTGAGTATATTTTTTCAGTACTCTTTCCACCACTGATGACTTATCACTTGGCGGCACCTCACATTTGTAGTGTAGGACCCTTAACACTTCATGTGTGTGTGTGTGTGTGTGTGTGTGTGTTTATAGTTGCAACTATTGTAAAGAAAATGAAGCCTTAATTAGTAGATTATGGGAACATGTATCAAAACTATTAAAACATTTTTGAAATCTTGGGAGGATGCAGTGCAGACTCAATACCCCTCTGACAATACTAGTTTATATTTGAAAATGTCCATGCAAAGATTTTCCTTAGTTGTTAGGAAGTCTCATCCCTCTCTAAAGATATATACATGGACTAATAACTCTGTCCTGTCAGTCCTGAATTGACATGTGGCTCACTTCTAAAGAATTGCAGAATATAGAAGATGCAACACCTACGCTGACATTTTTCCTAACTATTCCATGACCATTAGTGCCTCTCTACACACACCCATTTCCTAATGTGCATCAAGGCAAACCCAAGGCTGAGTATAACTGTCTGTGTTGAATGACCTATTACATTTTTTTTACATACTGTCCCCAAAACTCATAAAACTTACTGATACACCACCACATAGGCCTGTTGTTGCTGCCATCGAACCTCTTAAAATATATCTCTTCTACATACTAGAGTCTATGGATTTTGTCACTACTATACAATACTATTATTTTATTTTCAGTATTATTTTATATTCAGTTATTTTATTTTTTTTATGTTCCAGGATATTTATTAGCATTTATAATAAATTAATGGCTTACTCTATATCTTTTAGCATAAAAGGATCATCACAGAAGTGTTCTAAATCATCTTTATTCTAAAAATTCTAAATTTTTGTTATGTAAAGAGTCAAGAAATCACTCACGTGTTGTTAGAAAATCTAGAGGTATAGAAATCCCTTTAACATGTTTGCAGTATTCTTTGGGTCTTCACTAACATTACCATTGATTACTGAGTTCATGAATTTGGTTGTTTTCAGATTGCTGTCCAATCGCAGGGGGAAAAAAATAAATGTTCTGTTTGATCTAGAAAACACCCCTTTAGCTTTATGCTTATATAAGTTGTCTAACTTGTTTTGTAAATTAACAAGTTCTGTTTATCTGTCAGAAAGATGTATCATCTCTATATATCTATCTATCTATGTATGCATGATTGATTGACTTATAACTGAATGGTGGTGCAATACTGCAACAATATAATTTTGCTAGTCTTAGGGAACCTCCTAGGAGAGAATACATTGAGGATATCCTCACAAATTTTGATTGAGGCATTGTAGCACCAATATTGTAGCAAAAATTGTGTTGCATTGAGTTTCTTCATTTTAGTTTATTTACAACACAGTGCATGAGAATACAAAAAAAAAAATATTTTGGGAATCATTAATGTTTTTGAAAGAAGTCTCTTCTTCTCACCAAAGCTGAATTTATTTGATCAAAAATACAGTAAGATGTAAATACAGTAATGTAGTGAAGTACTATAAATGCCATACATTTTCAGCAGCCATAAATCCAGTCTTCATTGCGATGATCCTTCAGAACTCAACTCAATTTATTATTAGTTATTATCATGAGCTTCTATTTAACGATGTTGAAAATGGTTTCTACTAAAAAAATAATAAGCAGGAAAAACTATGGAACATTTGAACACAATCACAGACTTTTGTGCCATTCCTGGAAACAGTTTCTGTTCAACTGAAGACACAAGTGAACGTCACAAGCCTGGCATTTCCAAGGTGTCTGTTCCTTCTTTCCATGCACGGCTTTGCAATGCACACAGATCCGGCGACCGACAGTAGCAATTCTTCTGACGTTTGAAGTCAGCTCAGCTCCTGGAATTGGCACATGGTCTGTGCTAAACTGTTTTGGTGCTGCTTTCGGTGTCACACCACAGAGCTCTGCAATAAACTCTTCCATGAACTGATCGTGAGTCATGTTGCCGTGCAGCTCTTTGTGCAATATGAAAGCGTTGTTGGCGGCAATGTCCAAGAAGTGTAGGAAGATTTTTCTGTACCACTTCATGGTTTTGTGCTGTGCAGTGTAGTATTGCAACAGCTGATCGGACAGGTCAACATCCCCCATGTGCTGGTTGTATGCAGTCACAGGCGCAGGACACGGTAAAATCTTTGTCTTCCATGCATCTTGTGCTTTGATTTTCCTTTGCACGCGCTCTCCCGTATAGGCAGCATGGATGGTGGAACAAACAGACACCTCTTGCGTGTCCATCCACTTCACACACACAAGAGGCCCATCCCGAATCCACCTGATGGATCCCCTGCTGGAGTTTCTGCTCAGTGAATTAGATGCAGTCTTTGGGAAGTCCTTCCTCTGGTCTCTGTATGTCCCACAAGCACCAAACTTCAGAGCAAACAAGTCTGTGAAGAGCTTTGGACTGGTGTAGAAATCATCCATGTACACACGATACCCAGAGCCCAAAACTTTATGGTCCAGGAGAGACATCACAGCATCATACGAAAGCCCACGGTCTGTGGGAAAGCTATTCTTGCCCGTGTAGACAGAGAAGTCCACAGTATATCCATTTGAGGAGTCTGAAAGGACAAAAAACTTGAAGCCCAACTTTGTTGGCTTGACTTTTGTGCACCGTGTCATTCCTGTTTTTGCTCTGCATGCCACCAATCTCTCCTTCACAGCTACATTTCTTCTGGGATGATAGAAGGCTTTGCACGCAAGACGAATAGTGTTCATGAGGGGTTTGATCCTGAACAGACGGTCATGTTGGGCTGTGCCCCTCTTTCTGTCATTTTCCTTGTCTGCGTCTGGGTGACTCATCTGCACATTCCATGAAATGGTGCGGTATCTGTCCCGTGACATAACTGTGGCGGGAAAAGGCAGAGAGAAAAGGCTGTCCTGCCGCCAGTAGTCAGCGATGGAGCTCATCTTCACCACAGCCATGTAGAATACGAGTCCGATGTAGCGGTACAGCTCATCAACACCGACATCTCTCCATTTGTACTTGCGGCCCTTTGCAATTGCCCTGGCAGCCTGAGCATTTGTGTTGTGGCACAGGTTTGCCACGGAGCTCTCCGTGAAAAACAGTTTGAAAAGACTCATGGGAGAGTGCGAGTCAGCAGCAGACAACTGCGGTCCAGGTTCCCGAGCAGGCAGGAATCTCAGAGTCTGTGCAACCCGGTCAGCATCAGTCTCTGCTTTCCATGAAAGAGTCCTGGCTCTCTTTGCAGCAGGCATCTGGTCGCTGTCATTCTCACATCTGTTTAAAAAAAGCAATAAATAAAAAGTGAGCATGGTGACAACAGGAACATTAAAAGAAGAAATGTACAAACGTGTACACTTTACATTATGTAAGCATTTCTATATCTGACAGTATACAAGCACAATTAAACTGTAAGAGGTAAAAATGGCGGGTAAATGCCCACTTACGCGTTAAGTTTCTCAACCGAGTTGAAAACTGAAAGATGCTTGTGTGCCGCCCTTGTATGATGTGCACGTGAAGGCGTTTTCCTAGAAAAGTGCAAATAGTTTGTAAACATTGATTGTTCAAGGTAACAGCATGCATAAGTGATGGCGATTAATGGATATATAGGCCTATCGAGACACGATTTATGTCTGTTGATGGGGCATCAATATCCATATGTAAAGCACTTTCAGAACATTTGCATCTAAGCAGATATTTACAAACACAATTCTGTTCCGCTGAAGAGACAGTCAACACGAATCAAGTTAACCAAAACTAGACCGAATGGGCTAAACATTCATTTGATGGTATGTTACATTACAGAACGTTCACATGGTTACAACGTTTTATAAGACGTTCGATATAATGAAGAAAAAAGGACAATGCATTTCAGTCAGGCTAACTAACTGATTTCAGTCTGGCAATAGATCTTAAACAGCTTTATGATCATGCCCTAACTAATCATAAGGAATATGCGTATAATAATATAACTAATCGAAGTTAGAATAGATGGCTTACTCATTAGAAAGTGTGTCCTCTGCAGCATCAGAGCGCTCCTCGAAATGCAGGAGCTCATCATCAAAGTCTTCCTCTTCTTCTGAGGAAAAAGCACTTTCTTCTTCGCTGTCTGTGGTCATCTGGAGAGCTTCCTCGTGTGCCATCGTGATTAAAAAGTCAACAAATCTGAACTGTGCTGCCAGTTTTATAGTACTGATAAGAGGCGTTAACCATGTACGGCTGCATCAGATCATTACCATATGAACAGAGCGCTCTT
>NW_015507761.1:0-775 GCF_001515645.1 Sinocyclocheilus grahami | reverse complement strand
AATAATAATAATAGTAAAAAATTAAAAAATGAAAACAAACTCTCCTTACAAGAACAGATGGCTATGAGTTTTTTTTTTTACTACTCGCGATCCCTTGTCGGCTTGTCGGCCTTGTACTTTAATTGTATTCTTATCAGTTATTTTTAAACAATGTTTTATTATATAGCTTTGATACTTCATGAAACAACTAATGCTAAACTAATCAATGTAAGTAAAAAATCTGCAAACAATCACTGAAGACAGTAATACAATAAGAACAGAAGCAAAGTACAAACAAAAACAAAGTTACGTAAACAATGCTTTTTAGACAGTTTTTCAGTAAGGTCTAACAGCAGTATTCAGGTAAATAACAGCCTACAAAAGATACCGAATGAATGAATCTAATGTAAAATCAGTCTCAGACTCGCTGGCGTCACATGACAGAATCTCTGATTTTAAGGTCCTAAATGTGGACTCGGGGCCTCCCGTGTAATTCAGCTTCTTGATCAGTTTCAGTTCTGGTCACGTTATCACGGTCTGATTCACTCTGAGATCTACGATGTTATGTTTGGACTTTAAGAGAAGAACAAAAGCTCTGTGAAGGAAAGGTAGACGGAATGCAGCACGATAATCACTTTACCTCAAATATCTTCTTTTCATTATCATTGGAAGCCAAACTCAAATATCTCAGATAAAATTAGATTAACCGCACAGACGTAAAGCATGAGACAGATCTCTCTTCTGGACTGCAAATAGCAAAACACATACCCAAACAAATTCTACCGGGTTCTGGTAG
>NW_015507760.1:43663-47713 GCF_001515645.1 Sinocyclocheilus grahami | reverse complement strand
GACGCACAACACCTGTGCGCGATGAGTGGCGCACCTGGAGCTCGTACCCCGCTGGCCTTAAAAGCTAGGAGAAGAGACACCAGTGGGAGAGCACCCCAGAGCTCCAGGCGGCATTAACGATTGTTCTCCTTATTTCACAGACTCTGAAGGCACCCAGGGAGAGGGATCTGCACAACGGCACTTCACTCCACGAGCACCATTCTGAGACGGGCACCGAGCACCAGTCATAAAGGGCACGTGTGATCAGTGTGTGGGCAAATAAATCACCCTCCGGGGCTCTTTCGACCAGTACCGAGTCTGTGTTCTCATTCACCCCGCGACAACAGGTATATTATGTGCAAATTGAAATGTAGACAGAGCATGTGTGTTAGATAAGTGTATGAGTGAATAAATAGTGTGTTCCACAGTTATTGTCAAGTGTTCATGAGATGGATGGCCTGAGGGAAGAAACTGTTCTTGTGTCTGGCCGTTCTGGTGCTTGGAGCTCTGTAGCGTCGCCCAGATGGCAACCGTTCAAAGAGGGAGTGTGCTGATGTGAGGGGTCCATAGTGATTCTGCCAGCCCTTTTGCTCACTCTGGAGGAGTACAGTTCTTGGAGAGAAGGGAGGGTTGTACCAATGATTCGCTCAGCAGTATGGACTACCCTCTGTAGTCTTCTGAGGTTAGATTTGGTAGCTGAGCTGAACCAGACAGTTATAGAAGTGGACTGTTAAAGTATAAAGAGTGTACTTTCATTAACTGTTCCCTCCTGGTGGAATGACCTGCCCAACTCAATCCGAGCAGCTGAGTCCTTAGCCATCTTCAAGAAACGACTAAAAACACATATGTTCCACCTTTATTTGACCCTCTAAGTCTAGCACTTTCTATTCTACTTTATCTATATTTATCTTTTTTTTTTTTATAAAAAAAAGGCAATGTAGCAGTTCTTTGTATAGATGGTGAATATAACACAGTTTCGCAGGAGATCGTGGAAGGGAGACGGAAGACAGCACACCTCAGATGACGAGTACTGAAAAGATCCACGGAGATGATCACTGGAACAGATGAAGGAATGGAACACACTGGAGGAGACACAGGAGGTAAATACAAAAGGCAGGTAGTTCAATGTACCGCATAGAATCCACTTCGTATGAACGAGACCGGACACGAGTGAAGTGAGATGTGTGCTTTTGTATTAGTCTTGATGAGTGCAAATTCCAAACAGGTGCATGCAAACAGTACTCGCTGTGATTGGGTGGTGGCTGAGCCTGGCCGATCTGTTACAGTCTCCCCTCCACGACCCGCTCCTGAGGGCTGAAGACCCCGAGGGAGAGGTAGGCCACCACGACTCGGGGAGATCTGGATGAGTGGGACCCATGAACGTTCCTCTGGCCCATAGGCTTCCCAGTCCACAAGATATTCTAAGAGGCCACCACGATGCCGGTAGTTCAAGATCTCGTTGACCTTGTAGATGGCACCATCCTCTTGGATTAACGGAAGAGGGGGGTTCTTCCGTCGGGGCAGGCTCTGTGGAGACAGAACCAGGAGGATGGTGTGGTTTAAGCAGTGACGCATGGAAGGAAGAGTGAATCTTATAATGTGAGGGAAGCTGAAGTTGGTACGTGACTGGGTTTATCTGCTTGATGATGGTGAAGGGGCCAACATATCTGGGACTGAGCTTCTTGCAGGGCAGGCACATCTTGATGTCCCGTGTTGACCGTGTTCCTCCTAGCTGCAGGGATGCTGTATTCTCGGAGTGCTGGGCTTCCCGGCATAGACTGGGGCTTGACTAATTATGGTGGCATTGTTTGACCATTTGCCATTTGTATTACACTGCTGTTGATTTTTGCTGTCACGTTTAGTAACTTGTCTTGCGACGTCAGAGTGCGTTTGTTCCTCTCCTCAAAGGGATCTGTTGATTGTTACCCTTGTCATCTTTCAGGCAGCAATTGCTGAGTTGTGTGGCATTCATGTGTTTTTATATTATAGTTTTCATGAAAATGTCTTAAAAGAAAACATTAGATGAGTGGCATGATGTAAAATAACAAAAAAATAATTCATAGAACTGTCTTTAACTTTTTTTTTTTTTTTTTTTATGAATTTTCCTGAAAGTTTTGCATTTCCTTCATTGTTTTAAAGTTGTATGAATTTTTTTTTTTTTTCACAATTCCAACACTGCCTTAATGAAAGCCGATTGAAGTGACAGTTAGTACCATATTTGTGATCCCACTGGTGTCAATTACTGACCAAAGGCAAAAGTTAAGAAAATCTAAAAATGTCAATTACAGTTTTTCATAAATATTTAAGCCAATTTGCATTAGAATGGAGATGTGTGGAATATGACCCCTGAGAGAGAAAGAAGAGAAGACAATCATGCAAAATAACAATGTTGGCTGCCTGGCTTAATTAGTTGCACATGGCGCATACAAATGCGTGTTTATATAAGACATTATAAGGAGAATGTCTGTGAATGAGTCTTAGTTCACCCTCATACAAGTCTTATTTTCTAGTGTTACAATGGTAAAGTGTTAAATTAGATCTGTATGATTTTGTATTTTTCTGAGTTATAATCTTACACAAAGTACTGTAAAGCCACACACTCTTTGGTAAAATTGTTCTAAACAGTACTGGTAAACATTATAAATTTTATTTTTACTCTTCTATAGGTGCATTTATTTTTCATTGACTTGGAAAATTATAGCAGAATGACAGTGATCTAACAACAGTTATTAGCTAAATGTGACTGGGCATTTTTATGCATAAACCCAAATAATAATAAAAAAAAATATGGATCATAAATTCATTATCTCTGTCACTTGCTTGCTAGAGAAGATAAGTATCCTCAACTGAACAGAGCTGATCATACTTACATGATCTGTCAAACAACTGAAAAGAGAGAAAAAAAGACAACTAACTTACTGACTATTCTTTTGGTAAATGTTAAAATTTCAAAGAATATATAGACATTTCAAGAAGCACATACCTGTAAAAAGAGTGTGCAGCTGGATGGCTGAGCTCCAGAAAATTAATAATGAAGCAGCTTTGAAAGGATTTTTACAGAATAAAATAAACCTAAAAGAAAAGCCTAACACAACTAACCATTTTAGCATAAAACAGTTCTTCAGAACGTTATGGTTCTAAACAGAATTGTTAAAGAACCTTTAATCAAAGGCGGACAAAATACACAACTTCATTGCTTGAGTGAAAGTACAGATACTACTGGTCAAATACTACTCCACTACAAGTGAAAGTTGTAAAGACAGATTTTTACTTAAAGGGATAGTTCACCCAAAAATGAAAATTTGATGTTTATCTGCTTACCCCCAGGGCATCCAAGATGTAGATGACTTTGTTTCTTCAGTAGAACACCTTTGATGATTAAGTCCAACCATTGGAGTCCATCAGTCTTATAATGCGTGGCAATGGTAAAGTCTATGAGTGTAAAAAAAACATGCACAGACAAATCCAAATTAAACCCTGTGGCTCCTGACGACACATTGATGTCCTAACACACGAAACGATCGGTTTGTGCCAGAAACCGAACAGTATTTATGTAATTTTTTACCTCTAATACACCACTATGTCCAACTGCTTTGAGCACGCGCACGACTTCTGGTGCGTGAGGTGTGTACGCGCTCTGGCGTAGTTTACGTAAGCGCCGGAAGTGATCTCTCGCGCGTATACATCACTCATTGTTTACACGGTGCACAGGCATTGTAGGTACGCCGGCTAATCAAAATGGTACTTACTTGCGCTTATCCGGATTGTTCAAACTGACTTTTGAGCCTGCTCGCCTGAAGTTATGGTTGATTGCTCTTCGGCTGGATATCAACACACTGTGACGAGTCGGCTGCCTCCCCCTAATTATCAGCATTACTCCGTCCCTTAATCGCCGCCCTTGTGAGGAGGGGTGCTGAAATAGCCAGGGCTGGCGGCGTGTGATGGGGCACACCTGAACCGAATGGAGCCTCATCACCACCACTGTTTAAATGCCGAGCGCGCCTCTCCTCGGGAGACCGGTCTCTTCCCCGTGCATGCACGCTGGTGTCCTCGTGGGTCCAGGAAGGGTGC
>NW_015507760.1:42430-43279 GCF_001515645.1 Sinocyclocheilus grahami | reverse complement strand
GTGTCTGTCGTTTGCTCCTCCCGCGACAACACACCCATTAACGTAAACTACGCCAGAGCGCGTACACACCTCATGCACCGGATGCCGTGCGCGCGCACAAAGACAGTTGGACAGGGGTGTATTAGTGGTAAAAAATTATATAAATACTGTTCGGTTTCTGGCACAAACCGATCGTTTCGTGTGTTAGGAGATCAATGTGTCGTCAGGAGCCGCAGGGTTTAATTTGGATTTGTCTGTGCATGTTTTTTTTTTACGCTCATAGACTTTGTTACAATTGCCATGCATTATAAGACTGACTCCAACGGTTGGACTTAAAAATCATCAAATGTGTTCTACTGAAGAAACTCACCTGCATCTTGGATGCCCTGGGGGTAAGCAGATAAACATCACATTTAAATTTTTGGGTGAACTATCCCTTTAAGTAAAAGTACGAAAGTACATGCTTTTAAAAGTACTTAATTATCAAAAGTAAATGCATTGTTTTATTGTCAGGTTGTATACTTGCAATACCTTATGCCACTAATGCAACCTACTGAATACACTGATTAGCTTGTATTATCTTTGGAATTAAGAGCTTTTGTTACCAAACCTATAGAAATGGAACAACTGAATGAAGATGATCATCTTTATTTGTTTTTTTTAATACTCCTACAGCTACATTGAACTCATTTTAATACTTGTTACAAAGTTCTTTTTCAAAGACATATAGAAGGATAAGACACTGTAAAAAAAAAAAGTTGTCAACTTAAAAAAATAAAGCAACCAGCTGCAAAGCATTTTTGAGTTTACTCCACTTCGGTGGTGGAAGTTGTGCCAAATCATTTTTGAAAGTTCAGTGAAGCTGGATAA
>NW_015507760.1:41262-42420 GCF_001515645.1 Sinocyclocheilus grahami | reverse complement strand
GAATACACTGATTAGCTTGTATTATCTTTGGAATTAAGAGCTTTTGTTACCAAACCTATAGAAATGGAACAACTGAATGAAGATGATCATCTTTATTTGTTTTTTTTAATACTCCTACAGCTACATTGAACTCATTTTAATACTTGTTACAAAGTTCTTTTTCAAAGACATATAGAAGGATAAGACACTGTAAAAAAAAAAAGTTGTCAACTTAAAAAAATAAAGCAACCAGCTGCAAAGCATTTTTGAGTTTACTCCACTTCGGTGGTGGAAGTTGTGCCAAATCATTTTTGAAAGTTCAGTGAAGCTGGATAAGGGAGTTGAGCGAACTTTAAAAAACAAGTAGCCACAACTACATGGGCATGAAGTTCAGTCAACTCAAAGCTTTGCAGCTGGTTGCCTTGTTTTTAAGTTGATTCAACTTTTTCATCTTTTAATTTAGCTATGAATAATCTTGCATCCATATTTCTCAGCCATGCTGTAAAACAATACAAAAGACTATGCCATCACTACAGAAAATATTTATTCACAATGTCACATTGAGGCCCCTTAAGAGGCAAAATAACACTTTCCTCTCTTCTTGGAATGCTTTTAAAGTGATTTTACAGTCTTAAAGTGCTATATCTATGAACAAGACTTCAGGATTCTAAAAATTGCAACAAATGTGTTTGAGCAATCCAGTTTTACAACTGTAAAAACAACATTTAAGGTTCATTACATTAAAATTGAAAATATTTCCTCTTTTGACACTTACGGAAACATCAGATGGAACAACAGGAACAGCTTAGTGCTTTCCCTTATCCATATCCAGCTATTTAGACACTGACAGTTTGTTTTTGAAGGACTGGACTCTTGCTGAGCACTGGGGGTCAAGACCAATAAACCGTTCTTTAGGATAGTTCATGTTCAGGGCATAAATCAAGCCAAAGAGAAGAGCCATAGCAGTGGGAAGGTCTTGCACGATATGCTCCTCTAGAACCACAGACCGGCACCTTACATTTGAGTTTGAGTGGATGGTCGCAACGTCATCTTCAACGATGGTTACGATCCCCATCTTTATTCCCTTCTGTATGATTTTCTTCTGGCTCGGTGTCCTGCAGTAAAAATCAGAATAAAACAAGTGTAGCATTTGGACCAATCAGACACACAACTTTTTGT
>NW_015507760.1:31888-40093 GCF_001515645.1 Sinocyclocheilus grahami | reverse complement strand
ACTGTTCTTATGCTATTATTCAATTGTTCTACAGCACAACGTGTGCGTGTTGGGACAAAAAGAAACATAACAAAGGAACAAAGCTGCCCAGGGGAGTTTGCACTGGTATTTTAAACTTTTACACAAGTTGCAATAAAGGTGAAATCAAATAAAAGGTATAAATGATGAAGTGATGTAAACTGCATGTTCTTTTGTAAATTGCTGCACTTTTTAGAACTCTTTAACAACACTAAAGCCCTGCATTTTAAAAGGCTGCACTATTTGCTACTTGATTTGCAAATTTAACTGGATGATACTTTTGGTTTAATTGTGAAGCTGCTAGAGTGGCACCAGTGTGGTGATTTATAAAGGTTTTGAAAGTGTCGGATGGAACATTCACAAGACCATTAGTACTCTGGGTTAAGCAAAAATGGAAAAAGAGGGACAGAAATAAACACAATTTTAAATCTCTCAGCTATAAAACTGTAGGTACATCACTAAAGAGGAAAAACTGAAGGTTGCACTGCATTACATTACATTTTGCTGTATGAAATCATGAATCATGAAATCAATGCCTTTCGGTGCCAACATATTAAGTATTTATGTGAAAACAGATTTGTATTATACTGACTTACTGTAACGCTCATTTTATTTTTTTATTTTTTCAAAAACATTAAAGTTACACATTTAAATGATAATGAACATGTTTTCGTTTGTAGACATGACACATTTAAAATGTTAAACGTTCATGAGTTTAGCTTTTTTTAATTTTTTATAAATGTAACGTAACTGTACTGAGGTCTGTAAAAATCGTCTCGGTTACTTGTGTAACCCTCATTCCCTGAATTGGGATCTCGCCCGATCCCCTTCGAGTGTTAACTAAACAAGCCAATGACCGTTGGCATGCGTGTTAGCACAGAGGTGAACCGAATGCCCCTGAACTTGGGAGGATGCCTGGCGAATTGAATTGCATAGCCGAGTCTGATGGTTCTCACGAGCCAGCGAGACGGCCTGGGGAGCGCTAGCCAGGCCCCCAGCGACCGAACAAGCGGGACTAGGGAAACCATCGACGTACCCGCAGTGGGGCAGCAAAGTGGAACACAGGGACCCAACCCCGGAGGCAGTGCGTCCCAGAGTGGGGTCTGAGTGCACGGTGCGCCACTTACCTGGCTACATGGCTGGGAAGGGGGCTCGTGAGGAGGCATGGCATCCTTGAACCGGAACCTGCTGCCCATTGGCGAAGGGAGAGGGGGACGGCCGTGTGGAGACTGGATCTCGTGCACTGCCATCCTCGCCCTCTTAGGACCCGGAGAAAAGGGAAACTGCTCTTTTTTTGAGGTTTTGGGTAGCCAGTGGCGGAACAGAACAAAACAGAAACAAAGGATTCTCGACCCGGCCCTCCTCCGGGGGAAGGAGTGGTGCGGTCACCACCTTCTGAAGAGCAGGATCCAAGAACTCCGGGTCGCCCGTCTCAGGGACGCCGCCTGCCCTGGCGCTTCACAGGCTTTGCCGGGGCGGGGGGGGGCGGCGGCGAGCAGGATCCAAGAACTCTGGGTCGCCTGTCTCAGAGTCACCGCCTGCTCTGGCGCTTCACGGGCTTGGCAGGGGCGGAGGCGGGCTGCGCCGCTTTCCTGCGGCCAGCTCCACGCTGCGGCTGTTGTGAAGGCTGCTGCTGTGGCCAAGCTGGAGCGGAGGTATCCTCCCTCATATCCGCCAAGGTCAGCCATAGGTGGCACTCCTGGACCACCAGTGGACAATGTCTGACCCAGGGCCCGCGCTGTGACTTTCGTCGCCCTAACTGCGAGGTCTGTCGCAGTCCACAGTTCCTGCAACACACCTGGGTCAGCACCACCCTCGTGCAACTGCTTCAACACCGTATATATATATTCACTAATTGTATAAATGTTTGAGCAACTTTTTTATCTATTAAGTCAACATGCAGAAAGCCATTTTGTAGTCAAGTGAGTAAAAAACAAAAAATATATTTTTATTTTTTATACAGGCTAGTTACACCACCTGACATTTATTGAAATGAAATGTACTTTTCTATGGAGCACAACATTCAGGTTTTTTTTTTCTGCAATTGTAACTCTCGGGGCTCCATGCAAAACCTATGAACTTATTATGTGTTTTAAACTAGATTTTTAAAAGATCGTCTCTTCATTCACAAACAAAATAGTTTTGTCAAACGAAAAGAATATGAGGAGTTGCATGTATTTCTACAGAACAGGTGATTGTGAAACCTTAAATCAACTTGTGAAAATCACACACTCTGAGAGTGACGTTCCTTTATCCTTTGCTTTACTCTTGGTGAAATAAGGACTGTCATGTACTCAGGGCAATGTCATAAGTACTGAACCAAGGCATAGATGGCATGCCTGCTATTGTTGTTGACAATATGTATTTATATAAAGCCTTTAGTGTCTTTTTTGCACCAGGGGTGAAAATTAATGAAAGTCTCACTTTACGAATCAGGGCAGAAACAAATTTACACTTAACAAACTTCAATTTGTTGCACGACAAAAAGAGGTTGCTGTGGTAAACCATTATCATAGATTATTATGCAGAATGTATCTTCCAGGGGTTTATGATTCATGCAAATGGAGGCATCAGCATATCGTTGCATATTTCTGTGCCTAATGGATGACTACACATCTATGAGATTACGATTATAATGGAAAAATGTCCCCCTCCCTCTCAGCTAAGCCAACCTTTGGCACCTTGAATATTAACCCAGTGGGAGTCAGATTGGGCAGGCCTAGAAGCAGAGAGATCGCTCTGTGTGTGTGTGTGTGTGTGTCTTTAAAGAGAGAGAGGTCTGCACAATTAACAGCAAATTGGTATTTTACCATTACTTTACAGGGCAAGATATTTGACCAACAGTATAGCTGGCAACCGTGTTGCCAATATATTACTGTAAAAATTCCTGAGAGGAGGGAGGGCGCTATGTGTAGAGATGTGTGTGTGTGTGTGTGTGTGTGTGTCTTTAAAGAGAGAGAGGTCAGGGATGGCTGTAAAAGTGGGGGATAGGGGTGCAAATGGTGGTCCAGTATTTGCCTCTAGTGATATTTTATGAATGAGAGGAGGATCAATCGCACAACAAATGCTAGTGAACAGCCAGTGAACTATCCATATCTGATAAATCATAGAATAGTTATGTCTACAGTAAGGTTATTTACAGAAAGAGAGAAAAATAAGCTAAAGTTATAGTATACATTATGTCATGGCCTCAGTATGTGTCAGTGATAAGCAAAAATTAAAAACATAATAATGTAATATGAAAATGTCAAGTCACTTGGGAGTACTTCATAATTAGTTTTGTTTCTTCTGAGCAAACATGCATTCTTCAGAAAGGTTTGTTACACTGTTATAAAATACATCATACTTATGTTTTATGAATATATTTCAGTGGTCTTTTACATATCATCTGTTTTTATAAATACATATATTTTTATATATTGTTTTATAAGATTGTTTTCACACTGCGTCATGCTATCAATAGTGACTAGATGACGGCATAATGATTGCACTCAGTTTAATTAAAAATTTAATTCAACTTCAAATAAAAGAAAATAGTCAAACGAACATACAATGAATTGCTATTTTTTGAAGTGAGTAAGTAGCCTACCAGTGTATATTCTAGTATAGGAACAGTTGCAGGTATTCACAGCCATGTTGATATTTATCTTCATAATAGCAAGTGTGAATATTGCCAATATATTGTCATTACTTTGTCTAATTTTTTGCTTTGCCAATGAAAATATTTCCAAACAGAGCCGCAACAGAATCTACTGTTGGCTGCCTCTTAGCATTCCTGAATGAATACGTGTTTTTGAACAAATCGCTTGAGTCATGATTCAGTGAGTCACTCTTAAAGTCTCATTCCTAAACAAATCAGTGTTTTTGAATGAATCGCTAATGTGAATGATTCAGTGATATAATTAATCATGAAGTCACTTGTTTTGCTCCTTAAAGAACCTTTTTTTTTACATTTTTGTTTTTTACCAAATCGCTTGAGTGAATGATTCAGTGATCCAATCATAAGGTCACTTCTTTAATTCCTGAATGAATCAGTATTTTTGAACAGATCGCTTGAGTGAATGATTCAATAATAAAATCACATTTCATTCCAGAACTAATCAGTTTTTTTTTTTTACAAATTGCTTGAGTGAATGAATCAGTGATTCAGCCATAAAGTCAGTTGTTTCATTTCTGAACAAATCAGTATTTGTGAACAAAAAGCTTGAGTGAATGATTTAAACATTAAGAAACTTGTTTTGTTCAATTAATCAGTTAATTATATTAATTGACTCACTGATACTTGGTTCACTTGTCCCTCAACCTACTGATGTAATGATGTAACTGCAGAACGAGTCACAGAAAAATCCCAACACTAATGCATAGACAAATGTTTTATAATATAATATAATATTTAGTCTGAACGATTGAAGTCACATTTAAAATGTCTGTATGCCACTGCATGCAAGACAATCATACTCTTTTAACTATGAGTTCAACTACTTTTTGGGCCACTATAAATTGACATGATGAGGGTGATTTTTATTATTGTCATTATGAATGTATTGAAGATACTATAAAATAGCCTTTGATCAATGCTTGTCTCAAAGCCTTATGATAACAGACTCAGAGCCGCCTGCTGTAAAAGTGTATCAGCAGAGTAGAGGGTGGGGGCACAGGGCATTTTTCTCTCCCTCTATGAGCACAGATAAGTAGCCTACCAGTGTATATTCTAGTATAGGAACAGTTGCAGGTATTCACAGCCATGTTGATATTTATCTTCATAATAGCAAGTGTGAATATTGCCAATATATTGTCATTACTTTGTCTAATTTTTTGCTTTGCCAATGAAAATTTTTCCAAACAGAGCCACAAAAGAATCTACTGTTGGCTGCCTCTTAGCATTCCTGAATGAATACGTGTTTTTGAACAAATCGCTTGAGTCATGATTCAGTGAGTCACTCTTAAAGTCTCATTCCTAAACAAATCAGTGTTTTTGAATGAATCGCTAATGTGAATGATTCAGTGATATAATTAATCATGAAGTCACTTGTTTTGCTCCTTAAAGAACCTTTTTTTTTTTACCTTTTTTTTTTTTACCAAATCGCTTGAGTGAATGATTCAGTGATCCAATCATAAGGTCACTTCTTTCATTCCTGAATGAATCAGTATTTTTGAACAGATCGCTTGAGTGAATGATTCAATAATAAAATCACATTTCAATCACAAATTGCTTGAGTGAATGAATCAGTGATTCAGCCATAAAGTCAGTTGTTTCATTTCTGAACAAATCAGTGTTTGTGAACAAAAAGCTTGAGTGAATGATTTAAACATTAAGAAACTTGTTTTGTTCAATTAATCAGTTAATTATATTAATTGACTCACTGATACTTGGTTCACTTGTCCCTCAACCTACTGATGTAATGATGTAACTGCAGAACGAGTCACAGAAAAATCCCAACACTACTGCATAGACAAATGTTTTATAATATAATATAATATTTAGTCTGAACGATTGAAGTCACATTTAAAATGTCTGTATGCCACTGCATGCAAGACAATCATACTCTTTTAACAATGAGTTCAACTACTTTTTGGGCCACTATAAATTGACATGATGAGGGTGATTTTTATTATTGTCATTATGAATGTATTGAAGATACTATAAAATAGCCTTTGATCAATGCTTGTCTCAAAGCCTTATGATAACAGACTCAGAGCCGCCTGCTGTAAAAGTGTATCAGAGGAGTAGAGGGTGGGGGCACAGGGCATTTTTCTCTCCCTCTATGAGCACAGAAACATATCAGTCATTTAAATTAATGATCTCCCTCATGGTGCACAGACAGGCAGGACCCAGCAGGAGACCCTAATGTGCCTGATTGAAAATGAACAGAGCAGGAAGCTCGCTACAGTGCAGAATCATAATACAATTAGCCAGGGAAGATTGCCACATTAGTCTTCCTGCCGTCATAGAGCACAAAATGAAGGCCCTCTTTGTTTTATTTCACTATTCATGCTTTATTGTTCAGATACAATAATAATTATTGCAGTTGGACTAGAGAAAAAAATAATAATAATTAAACGGACAGTGAGAGTGCATAGCAGGCACGTGCACACATAGACATCAAAGGGGACTTGAGCACCTGCCCTTTTTCTTCCTTGAGAGAAAATGCCCTTTTTTCTGGGGAGTTCATTTATAAATGAATAAATAAATAAATAATAATTAAAAAATAAAAAAGGGTGCTGTGTGTACATTAATGAGGGAAAAAAAATTAACTTAAATGATTTTAGCAAATGGCTGCAATATAACAAAGAGTGAAAAATTTAAGGGGGTCTGAATACTTTCCGTACCCACTGTATATATGCGTGTGTGTGTGTGTTTCTGTTTGCTCACAGCTTTCCCTGTGAAACAAATAAAAAAATCGAAATATCAGGTCAGGTCGGGAAATGCTGAGAGACTGTCGATTTCCGATGCCTTTCCCCCCTCCGTGTCTCTGCGCAGGCGCACACGGCGTGCAGCACAGCAGTGTAGCACACATTGATCGGCACATCACAGACGGGCAGACAGCTGCAGAAGTGAAGCCCTCCCTCCCTTTCCAGATGTGTTTGTCTTTGTGTGGAAGTGGTGATGAACAAAAGATTAATACCTATGGCTCGAATTTACAGCTAATTATTCAAAAGACAAAAGTCAAATATTTAATTTGTGACCCTGGACCACAAAACCAGTCAAAAGTGTAAATTTTTCGAAATTGAGATTTATACATCATCTGAAAGCTGAATAAATAAGGTTTCCATTAGTGATGGGTCGTTCTTGAACGATTTGTTCATTTTGAATGAATCTTTAATGTGAATCGGGAACAACGAGTCGTCTCGGGGAGTGATTTGTTCAGTCGCGCTTGTGCAACATCCTATAGGTTCTTTACTGGAATTAGTCAAGTAGTTCACCTGTTTTGAGTCTTCGGGTTCATCGAGTCGTTCGTTCATCACGTGACAGCCCCATAAGCTTAACCAATGCAGTCTGAGCCGGAAAGATAATTGATTAGTTCATCTCTCGGGTCTTCGGGTTTTTCGAGTCATTCATTCATCATGTGACACACCCATAAGCTTAATCTATGCAATCTGAGCCGGAAAGAGACTTAATAATAATAACAAACTCTTTATTACCTTTCTTACAACATTCAGTGTTATGGAAAAGAACCATCATGACATGAAATTCACACATTTATAAACAGTAAGAAGTAAAAAGCTACAATTTGAGACCAGAAACGCATCACGTAACCGTAAGTGTAAATAATAATAATAATGATAATGATGCACCCATTTGTAAGGAAGCTTGTAAATGAATTAATTTCTCTATCCAATGCTGTCACGTCACGTGACAGAAAAAACAAACGATTCGAAAGACTCGAGAGATGAACTAATCAATTCTCTTTCCGGCTCAGACTGCATAGGTTAAAGCTTAGGGGGCTGTCATGTGATGAACGAACGACTCAAACCTGAAGACTTGAGAGATGAAATAATCAATTCTCTTTCCGGCTCAGACTGCATTGGTTAGGTTTATGGGGCTGTCACGTGATGAACGAACGACTCAATTCCGAAGACTTGTCAGATAAGAGGTGAGGTGAGCTAATCATAAACTGAAGACCCAGGTAAACAATGAATTAATCTTTTTTGTCTCTTATAGCATTATAGTTTTGTATTGTTTGCAGTGTGATCGATGTTTGTGTAAGTATAGACGTGTTAGGGAAGTAACATGTAACATTTTAATTATATTTTGCTAAAATGAACTAAATGACTCGAAACGAAAGGTACAAGGTAACGAGACTCAAAGGTCCGAGTCGGTAAAATGATCCGAACTTCCCATCACTACTTTCCACTGATGTATAGAACAAGATAGAACAATATTTGGCTGAGATACAATTATTAGAAAATCTGGAATCTGAGGGTGCACAAAAATCTATATATTGAAAGAATTGCCCTGAAAGTTGTCCAAATGAAGTCCTTAGCAAGTGAAAGTGAAAAGTGAAAGTGACGTGACGTGGCCAAGTATGGTGACCCACACTCGGAAATAGTGCTCTGCATTTACCCATCCAAAGTGCACACACACAGCAGTGAACACACACACACACTGTGAACACACACCCGGAGCAGTGGGCAGCCATTTATGCTGCAGCGCCCGGGGAGCAGTTGGGGGTTCGGTGCCTTGCT
>NW_015507760.1:18941-31869 GCF_001515645.1 Sinocyclocheilus grahami | reverse complement strand
CTAAACAATACTCGGCAGAGGGAAGGGATAAGAGTGAGTGTTAAATAGGGAGTGAGTAATATGAAACAGCTGTGTGCAATCAGTGCTGTGTGCAATTAGTGAAACAGCAATGTGCAATCAGTGCTGTGTGCAATCAGTGCAATGAATGATGGGATATGTAGTCCGGGATGATATGCAACAGTGTGTAGTGCGAGAGTCAATGAAAATGGAAAGGGTGACCACTGATGGCTAGCAGACGGAAGTTCATGGACTGGAATTGTGACAGTGGTATTGAAGATGGGAGAGAGCGCTGTACATTCACTCCCCCCACCTACAATCCTTGCCGGTGCAAGACTCGAACCCACAACCTTTTGGGTTATGAGTCCGACTCTCTAACCATTAGGCCACGACTCCACCGTCAATGCATGTTACTAATCAAAAATTAAGTTTTAATATATTTACGGCAGGAAATTTACAAAATATCTTCATGGAACATGATCTTTACTTAATATTCTAATGATGTTTGGCATGAAATAAAAATCGATAATTTTGACCCATACAATGAATTGATTGCTATTGCTCCAAATATACCTGTGATACTTATGACTGCTTTTGTGCTACAGAGTCACATTTGTCTTGCTAACATCCATGATTCATGAGCTACCATGTAATAAGTTAACTAAAGTTTGGCTAAGGTAATATATCATATGCATACAGGCTAATGTAATGGAGAGACAACAGCTGAATACAGCACAATTAATAACGTCATCAGAATCGCCACATTGATATGCAATTCAGGTGTTAAGTAATTAAAATGTGCTAATTTGCATACATTTGACACAAGGCAATGCAGATTAATAGAATAAACTAAATAACTAAAACATATCACCACAGAATGTCCCTAGTTATTAGTAAATTACTTAAATCAAGAGTATTTTCCCTTCAAATGTTATGTTTAAATATGCAGATAGCTTGTTTTGGTTAATTTAGAAGAAATCTACAGAAGCAAACAGACGAGGGTAGTAGGCTTAAAACAAACACCTTAATATGTATTTTGGAAATGTCCTTTCCATTAGAGCAAAAGAAGACATGGAAGCAAAATAGACTATCCATTCTATTAGTATGTTGTATGCTGATAGACCTTAACAGCCCTCCCTCAAATGTGAAACAAAGTTCTTGTCACCGTCAGTTTGTTTGTTTGTTTGTTTGTTTGTTTGTTTGTTTGTTTGTTTGTGTGTGTGTGTGTGTGTGTGTGTGCGTGCATGCGTGCATGTGTGTGTGTGTGTGTGTGTGCATGGTACAGTAAGTGTAATTATAACAACATTGTGAACTGATTATTTTGTAGATCTGTTGAAAAATGAAACAACATGAAACAATTGGGTGAGTGTAAGGGAATTAAAATAAATGGGTTAGTAAGTCAGATTTGTGTTAATATATCTAATGTTTTGTTTAGAAAAAATACAAAGTAAATATGAGAAGTGCTCTTTTTTCCACTTGAGCCCCTGCCCCTCAAAATGTCTGTGTACGTCTCTGGTGCACAGGTTTCACCGAAAGAGAGGGTTCAGAATGACATATGCATATGTGCAGGAAAACTTGACTTTGTGCACCTGAGTTATTTGTCATTTCAATATTTCTTTGTGCCTCAAATGTTTCTCTGGAAGCCAATTCCATTATTAATGAGATCAAATTTGACTTGTGAAACACCAAAGCGGTAGCAGGAGTCTTTGAGGAGTTTTGAATCCTTCTTCTTCCTCTGAGACTGAGCCATAAAAGATAGTCTGCTGATAATCATTATTCAACCTGCTGGCACAAGCAATAAAATTTGTTTCTCTTTAAAAAAAATGTTTTCCCTCATTCATCCCATTTTTTTTCTTTTCACTATGAGATTTCAGTCCTTATCAGTTCAGGGCTTCCAGCTGCAAGCCAAGTATAAGAATCTTATTAACTTGACTTCCACTGTCTGGTTATCATGGAGAAAAATCTGAATTATCTTTGTCATTGAACGACACATGTTGAATTGTCCTAAGTGAAGGAAAATATAAAAAATAATGGCAGTAAAGTACTTCGGAGTTTTGATGTTTTCAGAGCTGTAGACATTTTCAAGCAAGACACTTTACAGTGGTGCAACAGCAATGTGTTTCATCTTTTTTGTTATAGTGAATATAGCATGAATGATCTAAAAAATGTTGCTTTGATCAACAACTGATGTGATTGAAAGCTAATTGTAATTTTACTTCAATGCTGCACTTTTTGTAATGTTTTCAAACTTGTACACAAGCGTGCTACCCTGCTAAATGGGAAACTTGTAGGAGAAAAAGAGCAGCATAGAGTAGCAACCTCCCATGCACAAACCACCCACAACTCCTCTGCAGGTCCCTCTTTTGGTTTATATGCGAGTCTGGTGATTGATAACCACTCACTGTCAGGCCTCTGCAATGCAATGACTACAGTAGTTTGAGCATTAAACACCCCTGCAATGAACACGTGGCACTGCCCACAAAAGTATTTGTACCAAATAATTATTTTTGGATTAATTTATTAAACATGTTCAAATATATTCACCAGTGTTTGGGTGTAATCTCCTACTTGATTTTCAATGATTTTCAAACAGCTCCATCAGATGAATTACCACCACAGTCTGATAAAAGAACTATTGTGTATATATACACACAAACATTTTCTAACCGTTTGTGTGACTGAATGAACACAATTGATAGTGGCAGATTCTAGAAGCACAACTGCAACAATAAAAATTGTATTCTGTAAACTCTTTTTGCAGGTTACTTTGTTACACCAGTAGGTGGCCACAAGTGACAGTCTTTATAAGTGAGTCAATTAATTAATTCAACCAATTATTTCAAGAGCGCTGAGACCAGGACTCTCTGGAGTCTCCTATCTCAATGGAACCTTCCTGGTAAAAGAAAGGATATATACGTTTAGGAATGAAACTTAGGAGTGAGTCACTGAATCATTCACTAATGTGATTCATTCAGTCACTGAATTTGTTCAGAAACAAAACACCACTACTGTTTGTTGAGACATACAAAGGTTCTCGTTTGGCCTTGATTGGAACCATTTCCGTTGGCAGTGCAAAAACAGAAAAAGAAGCTAGCAATATTTAGTCTAACACTTTGTCTACACCAGGCAGGACATGGTGTAAAGATGCGGTCATATTTACCATTGTTCAGCAATTTCCCCATGCATATTTCACATATGGGTTAGTTCGTATTTATATGTACATTTATGCATTTAGCAGATGCTTTATCCAAACCAATTTACACAGATGGAACAAAAGCAATTCAAATGGCCAAATATATTAGTAACATATAAAGCAAAGTGGTCCCACTTTATATTAAGTGGCCTTAACTACTATGTACTTACATTTAAATTAATAATTTGGTACAGTGCACTTATTGTGTACATACATGTTTTTACATTGTACTTATAATTTTAAAAAATGCCTGTATGTAATTACATCTGTAATTACATTTATAATTACACTGTTGACCCATCCCTTACATCTTATTCCACCCAAACCACCAAACCTGTCCCTAACCTTACCCATATCCCACCTCAATAGCAGCAAAAGGGTTTTGCAATACAATATGAGCACAATAAGTACATTGTACTTATTTTTTTATGTGGGTACATAGTAGTTAAGGACACTTAATATAAAGTGGGACCAGCAAAGTTTACTAGACAATTAGATTAGAAAGGAGTCTAGAGATGAGAAGTGCAGAGAAGAATTTGCCTCATTGACCAACAGACTGACAAGCTTTTTTTATTTTTATTTTTTTACCTGCAAAATTTCACCGGCAGCACCTTAAATGTAAGTCTATAATTTAAAAAGTATAATGCAGATATAAGTCTAAAATGCAATAACCAACACTATAAAAATCATAATGTACAGTTGTGTCAGCAAAATAACTATTTATTATTTAACTTTTGACTTAAGACCATGAAGACAAATATTTTGTTTTTCTTTAAAATAACATGCATCAGTATTTTAATATTTTAAGTCAAACTCATAGATAGCTACAAAATACCAACAATTCTTACAGATGAAAATACTGTAATGCCAGCTGCTGACTCCCAACCATATATTGTTATTCACTGTGCTTTAATTAGCTGGCTAGATCACTATGTTCTAATTAGATATCTTGAGTGTTTCATTATTTTCTCACCCATATGCATTTCATTATAACAAAGTTTTTACCTGCAAAATTTCACCGGCAGCACCTTAAATGTAAGTCTATAATTTAAAAAGTATAATGCAGATATAAGTCTAAAATGCAATAACCAACACTATAAAAATCATAATGTACAGTTGTGTCAGCAAAATAACTATTTATTATTTAACTTTTGACTTAAGACCATGAAGACAAATATTTTGTTTTTCTTTAAAATAACATGCATCAGTATTTTAATATTTTAAGTCAAACTCATAGATAGCTACAAAATACCAACAATTCTTACAGATGAAAATACTGTAATGCCAGCTGCTGACTCCGAACCATATATTGTTATTCACTGTGCTTTAATTAGCTGGCTAGATCACTATGTTCTAATTAGATATCTTGAGTGTTTCATTATTTTCTCACCCATATGCATTTCATTATAACAAAGTCTATGATATTTGGTATTTACTCAGTTCTTAATACTGGCAAGGACATTTAAACTATTCTCGAGGCTACTCTGTCCAGCAAAAAGCCAGTTTAAATCTTTATTAATATTTCAAGAAATATTTATCTTTTACAAACACTTTGGAGGTTTGATTTAATTTTGTGAGACTTTGACTAGAGACTCAGTTGAGACTAAAACATGAATTATGCTGCTTGCATATACATTTGGTTTCTTTGTAGCAGAAAATCTAAATTTACAGAATGGAAAAATAGCTGTCCCTCCAAAGACACAATTGCCTTTGGTTTTATTTAGCCTAATTACATGGTGTCAATCTATGAGCCAGAGACACAAGGTAAGGATGCAAACAGGAGGGTTTATTGACAAATCGGAGAGCAAGTTGATGACAGGTGAGTATGAGAAGGTAGAGAGTTCTTGGGTTCTTAGCTCTGGGTATTGAGTTGGTATCCTTTGCAGGTAGCCGGGGATGATGAGAACGGGATCGTAGGAGAACAGGATCGATGTAGCTTCTAGTGCGCTTAATGAGTCTCTTCAGGTGCGGGTGATCAGTACAGGTGATTGCAATCTGGTGTGTGTCGGGGCCAGTGACTGAGGTGACATAGGTGACTGTGAAGGCAGAGACTCCCTGACATTACCCCCTCCTCCAGGGGCGGCGACAAGGATGGCCTCGACCTCGGGGTGCGGGGTGATTAGGATGGGTGTGGTGAAACTCCTCCAGCAATGATGGGTCTAGTAGTCCACAGCTGGAACCTCCGAGGGCTCCTCCATCCATGGGAAGAGCGAGGGTTGGTAGCCACATATGCACTGAAAGGGGGTCATGCAGGTGGTGTTCTGTTGAAGGGAGTTTTGTGCATACTTGGCCCAGGGGAGGAAACGGCTCCAGCTGTGCTGATCTTAGTGGCAGTATGACCGGAGGTAACACCCGAGCTCCTGGATCCTTTGCTCAGTCTGGTCGTTGGTCTGAGGATGGTACCCGGAGGACAAGCTCATGGTCACTCCCAGGAGTTGGAAGAAGGCCTTCCATACACGAGAGATGAACTGGGGACCCTGGGCTGAGACCACATCTTCCGGGATGCCGTAGTTTCTGAAAACATGGGTAAATAAGCACTCTGCTGTTTTAAGTGCTGTTGGCAGACCTTTGAGTGGTATACATTTACAGGCCTTAGATAAACGGTCGACTATGACGAGGATACAGGTGTTTCCGTCGGAGATGGGTAGGTCAGTCACAAAATCCTCCCCTAAGTGGGACAAGGGTCTCCATGGTATGGGCAGCGGGACAAGCTTGCCTACGGGAAGATGACGAGGAGTTTGAGACATGGCACAGACTGAGCAGCTTCGGACGTACCTGGTGACATCCCAGGCCATACTGGGTACTCTGTGAACTGAGCCCAGAAGGGCTTGACTTTGTGATGTTGGGACATCCCTTCTGGGCCTCCCAGCAGAGCAGGCTCGGTGCGAGTGGCGACACGGATGTCTTTGGAGATGTTTCATTGAATAGGGCCAACTATCAGAGCTGGAGAGTGGGTTCTGGTTCTGTTGGTGTGTCGGGAGAGTGCAAGCGCGATAGGGCATTGGCTTTGCAGTTGCGATTTCCGGGACGGTAAGTGATGGTGAACTGGAACCGAGTAAAGAACAATGCCCATCTTGCTTGTCGTGGGCTGAGTCTTTTAGCATCTCTGAGATATTGCAGATTTTTATGGTCAGTGATGACAGTGAACGGATGGTGGGCTCCCTCCAGCCAGTGATGCCACTACTCCAGAGCTAATTTGATGGCGAGCAGTTCCTGGGTGTAGATGTTGTAGTTCTGCTCCGCTGGGGTCAGTTTTCTGGAAAAGTAAGCGCAAGGATGGAGGCATCCACTTCCACCACAAAGGGAGCTTGGGGATCAGGATGCCGAAGGATTGGGGCCGTGCTGAAGGCTTCCCTGAGCTGGTTGAATGCTTCGTGGGCATTGGGGCTCCAGGACAGGGACTTGGGCTTTCCTCGGAGCAAGGAAGTAAGAGGAGTCGTGAGTATGCTGAAGTTATTGATAAACCTTCGGTAGAAGTTTGCGAATCCAAGGAATCTTTGCAGGTCCTTAACAGTTTGGGGCTGTGGCCACTCCTTGATGGCTGTTACCTTCCCCTGGTCCATCTGAATCCCATCCTGGCTGATGACGTAACTGAGGAACTGAACCGTGGAGCGATGGAATTCTCACTTCTCCAGTTTAACCCTCTGGAGTCCGAGGGTGTTTTGGGGCCCTGGAGAAGTTTTTACATGCCCTGACATTTGTGCTTTTTTCAGTTGGCCATTTTGTGAACCATGCTGTTTGTTGGTGCAGTGCTTGTGCTGTTTTACCCCCATTTGTATGTTTAGAGAAATTGTCTGGATATTCATTGTTTGTGTAACGGTAATCTGGCTTACCTGACCATTACCTGTTGCATGATTTTGATTCTGGATTTCCCCCTCTGAACTTGATGTTTCTTTGTAAATATTTATTGTGAATATTGTACATTAGTTATTGGGAAAGTAAGGAGTCCGACGCCATCTTTTGTTTTTGTAACGTTTGGATCTGTGTTTTTGGATTAGGTAGTTAGGTTAGAGAATTGTATTTTATTTTAGTTTCTTTACTTCGGATAGTTAATTTAGAGGGTTTCATATTAAGAAAGTTTTGTTTATTATTTTGGAACTGTTGGCTCCTGAAAGTGAACTCCCAAATAAATATTCAAAAGAAGTTGATTGTTCACGCTTGGTCTTTTTTTTCATGTTGCGCTCTACCCCTAGACGGGGCGTAACATGAAATTGGGGGCTCGTCCTTTCTTGCTAACTTGGTAGCGCATCCATTTCATTCGTTCCGGTGGGAATTAGTCAGGTGTTTATTTATTCTGTTGTGGTTTCTCTTTGACTGGGATTTTTCTTTTTGTAAGGGAGGAGTTACGGTAATTAGTATGTCATCCAATTTCGAACTTGATAAATTTACGATCGCGCCGACAGTAGAACAATTGGAGAAATGTCGTAAAGACGATTTGTTAGTGATCGCAGATTTCTATGATCTAGTTGTACCTCGAAATGCATTGAAGAGAGAGGTTAAGGCGGCACTGCACACGGAGCTGGAAAAACAGAACATTTTACCTGGTGAGAGTGTGGTTACAGGTGTTGCAATAACTTAGCTATCTGAAGATTTGGAAACTGCATAGGCAGAGTTCAAGTCCCAAGATGTGGCTCGGATAGATCCTGTTGATCCTTCTCTGGTAAAAGACCCCTTACTGGCCATCCAGTTGAAAGAACTGGAAGTGGAGCTAAGCCGAAGCCAATACCAAAGTCAGCTGTTGCATGTCCGAGCGGTGGAGCTTGAGACACAGCGAGACATCTGGTTGAAAGAGCTGGAGCTCGAATTAAAGTTTGGTCAGGCTAAGCAGTTTCAATCTCCAGTGTTACGGAGAAATACTCATGTGCAGACACCGGTAATCACTTCTACTCTTCACCCTGCAACGTTGCCTGTGTCTACGGTAAGTCCTGACCCTGATGTTAATATTAGTAAACAAATTTTGTTAGTCCCTACGTTTATAGAAAGTGAAGCTGACACATATTTCACTGTGTTCAAGCGCATTGCAGCCACGTTAAAGTGGCCGAGAAATATTTGGCCTTTATTGTTGCAGTGTAAAGTTGTTGGGAAGGCGCAAGAGGTATGTTCGGCGTTGACATTTGAACAAAGTATGAATTATGATTCGGTTAAAGCGGCTGTATTAAGAGCGTACAAACTTGTTCTGGAAGCGTACCGTCAAAAATGTAGGGCTCATTTGAAAAACCCCAGTCAAACATTTGTGGAGTTTGCACATGAGAAGACTACATTGTTTAAGAAATGATGTGTAGCGAGCAAAGTCACTACTTTTGAGCAGGTAAAGGAACTAATTTTGATGGAAGAGTTCAAAAACTGCATTTCAGAAAAGGTGGTAATTCATCTCAACGAACAAAAAGTTTCATCCTTAACAAAAGCTGCTGTTTTTGCAGATGAATGTGCTCACACACAAGGTTGCTTTTCAGTCCCCACGTTTGTCGTCGCACTGTTGTGAATCGTAACTATAGTTCTAAGAGTACAGACGCTGTATCCCCAGATAATCACACAACTGATTTATCATTGACATGCGAGAATGTTATTTTTTGTCACGAAAGAGGACATTTGATTGCTACGTGTCCTGCATTACAGAGGAAAGTCAGAGGAAGGCTCAGAATGCATCCAAGTATGTAGCTTTTGTATGCGCTCATTCTCCTGATTCATTTCCCTCTATTGATCCTACTTTTGAACCATTTGTTTGTGAAGGTATAGTGTCATTATCTGAATCAGATTCAAATCCTAAACCGGTACGTATTCTTCGGGATACTGGTGCTGCACAAACCTTCATCTTGGCAGATGTGCTTCCATTTTCAGCACAATCTAGTTGTAACTCAGAAGTGCTAGTTCAAGGAATAGAACTTGGTGTGGTAAGAGTTCCTTTGCATACTGTGTACTTGCGTTCAGACATTGTGACTGGTTCAGTTAAAGTGGCTGTACGTAATGAACTACCAGTGAGGGGTGTAGTTCTAATTCTTTGGAATGATTTGGCTGGAAGTAAAGTTGTTTGTCTTCCTGAAGTTACTGAAGTCCCTAGTGTATCTCAGGATGATGTGTTAATTCAAAAATTTTCCAGCGTATTTCACTCATGTGTTGTTACTCATGCACAGGCTCGTAAATTCGACAGTGAGATTGATCTCTCTGATTCATTCATGAATTCAAATGTTGGTGACACTGAAGACACTAATGTGGAAGCTTGTAGGCCTATACAAAATTTGAAGCTGGAACCTAAGTTCGATTTCCCATTTGACAAGAGACAGTTGATGGAGGCACAAAATGCTGATGATACCTTGAAGTCCTGTTTTTCTGCAGCGGTTGACAAAGCTGAGATAGCTGACCAGAAAACTGCGTACTTTATTGATGACGGAGTGCTAATGCGTAAGTGGAGACCTGAGAGCTTAAAGCAAGATTGAATCTCTGTGTTCCAAGTAGTCGTTCCTAAGTCATATCGAGAACATGTACTGAGTGTGGGGCATGACCATGAGCTGTCCGGACATTTGGGTATTAAGAAGACCTACCATAATCTTCTTAAACATTTCTTCTGGCCCGGAATGAAGTCTGCCGTTACCCAGCATTGTCAATCGTGTCATGAGTGTCAGGTTGCTGGAAAACCAAACCAGGGTATTTTTCCAGCTCCCTTGAAACCCATTCCTGTAATGAGTGAACCATTTGAGAAACTAGTTATTGATTGTGTCGGTCCTTTGCCAAGAACTAAATCTGGTCACTCATATTTGTTAACGCTGATGTGTTCTGCTACTAGGTTCCCTGAAGCCATTCCTCCACGTTCACTAAAGACCCCGACCCTGGTGAAAGCCATAGTGAAGTTCTGTACGACATTTGGTCTTCTGAAATTCATCCAATCCAATCAAGGATCCACATTTGTCAAGACTTTTCTGTAAGGTAATGAAAGAGTTGAGTATTAAACACTGTACATCTAGTGCTTACCATCCACAGTCGCAGGGTGTCCTCGAAAGATTTCACCAAACTCTTAAAACTATGATCAGAACTTACTGTCTCCAACATTAGAAAGATTGGGATGAGCAGATTCCTCTTCTGTTGTTCGCTGTTCGCAACACCACTCAGGAATCCCTTGGTTTCGCTCCGGCTGAATTAGTCTTCGGACATACCCTTCGTGGTCCATTAAAATTTACTACCAGAGCTTCTGTAAGAATTTCTCTGTTGTTGTGAAACCCCTCACAGATATCCTTCGCAAATATGTCAATTTCAAGTGGAATGAAAACTGTCAGTGTGCATTTGTTTCTTTGAAGAGTCTGTTATGTAGTTCTCCTGTTCTAGCTGCTCCTGACTTCAGTCGACCCTTCAAATTTGAAGTGGATGCCAGTGGAAACGGTGCGGGTGCGGTCCTATTACAAGACGACCAAGGAGTCGGCCATCCCGTATGTTACTACTCTAAAAAGTTTAACCGTCATCAAGTAAACTATAGTACTATTGAGAAGGAAGCCCTAGCTCTTTTATTGGCTCTAAAACATTTTGAAGTATATATTGGTTCTAGTCCACAACCCATTGCTGTATACACTGACCATAATCCTCTCATTTTTCTCCAAAGAATGTGTAACACAAAACAGAGACTTATGCGTTGGTCACTTGTCTGTCAGAGCTTTAATCTGGACTAAACCTTCTACAAGAAGGGTGCTGACAACTTGATAGCAGATTCTCTGTCTAGGTGTTAATTGTAAACCATGTTTACTCTTATGTGTGGGGGTGTTACGACCCTAAAGTTTTGTTCTGCTGGTTTGTGTGTGTCTGCCCAGGTTGCTGCTGATTGGTTCCTACAGACTCATTGATGTCGTCCTCTGATTGGTATTCTCTCCCTTAAAAGAGATGAGGGCATTTCCTTCAAGGGGGGGTGTGGTGGTGGTGACCATTTTGTGAACCATGCTGTTTTGTTGGTGCAGTGCTTGTGCTGTTTTACCCCCATTTGTATGCTTAGAGAAATTGTCTGGATATTCATTGTTTGTGTAACTGTAATCTGGCTTACCCGACCCTTGCCTGTTGTACGATTTCGATTCTCCCTCTGAACTTGATGTTTCTTTGTAAATATTTATTGTGAATATTGTACATAGTGATTGGGAAAGTAAGGAGTCCGACGCCATCAATTGTTTTTGTAACGTTTGGATCTGTGTTTTTGGATTAGGTAGTTAGGTTAGAGAATTGTATTTTATTTTAGTTTCTTTACTTCGGATAGGTAATTTAGAGGGTTTAATATTAAGAATGTTTTGTTTATTATTTTGGCAAGTGAACGCCCAAATAAATATTCAAAAGAAGTTGATTGTTCATGCTTGGTCTTTTTTTCTACCCCTAGACGGGGCATAACACAATATATTGATTTAAATTTTCTAAGACACATTTTGTGTAGAAAAGGAATATGCGAGGGGGCGTGAATGGTCATGGATAATGCTGTGATTCAGTCAGGTGTGTGACTGAGAGGGAATTGCTACAAGAAAGAATATGAGGAAAAAAGAAATGTATCTCTTTTTTGTTTGTAGTTTATTTAGAATATATATAACTATCACATAATTTTGGGAGTGTGTGCATCACATGGTCTTAGCTGTGGTCCAGGTTCTTGTGCGGCCAGGAATCTCAGAGCCTGTGGAACTTGTCAACGTCAGTCTCTGTTTTCCATGACCGGGTGGGCTGCTTATTTACAACAGGTTCTTTTGCACCGTTATTCTCACATCTGAAATAAAGTAAGCATGCTGTTTACACAAACTACATTATTAACATTATTGTGATGTTCACTGATACTAGTACTAATTTATTGAAACAAAGAACACAATTACCACATAGCAAACCTATTTTACCATGCAGTAAATGCATCAAATGAAAGTAACATCTGTAAAATAGTGAATGCACACTTACTCTAAGATTCTGAACGGAGTTGAAAACTGAATGAGTGTTCCCCTTCCTATGAGAGGTGCAGGTGAATGCAAGAGTGGTGTATTCCCCACAGTACCTTAGTATAGTATGCATACTTCATGAGAAAACAGAATGGCAATTATTACGTTTTAACACTATTAACCACAAATAATATTACCACATATTCTAGGAATAATACAATTATTATACTGTGCACTTACTCAGTATGGTTTTCCAACGAACTCAAAACTGAACGGCATGCGTGTGCCTTTCTTGTGCAAGATGCCGGTGATGCAGCCACAGTCCCAAACGAAATTCAAACATTTCAGCGTCATTACTCCATAAGACACGGGTATAACACATTCAAAATATTTACACCAGAACAGATCTTCATGAACAGAAGCTTAGTTACATTCATAAACACAAGCATGCTTTGTATGTAGGCCTATACAATCCAAAAACTATAGTTATAAACATATATGGCTATATTCGTGAACAGAGAATATCCTATCACAGTAAAGTTTTGACTAATCATTCTTACTGACATTAGGCTAGAAACATTATAACTCATATTACTTTTATATCGTATTTCTGTCTATGATATAGAACATTAAAAAACATCCCGACATCGTGAGACATTTAGATGCTGTGAATGAAACTTCATAATATTTCACTTGATTATACATTTAGTCAGGAATTATAGTTTGGAGAAAGTCTGACTAGTAAAATGTGTACAAGTTATGTGAAAACTAATACAAGTAGGTTAATAAAAAATAATTATTCATGTTTATGATCACTGCTGGATCAAGCCGCTGCATTGTTTTTTCCTGAGGTAATCCA
>NW_015507760.1:6375-17966 GCF_001515645.1 Sinocyclocheilus grahami | reverse complement strand
CATTATTAACATTATTGTGATGTTCACTGATACTAGTACTAATTTATTGAAACAAAGAACACAATTACCACATAGCAAACATATTTTACCATGCAGTAAATGCATCAAATGAAAGTAACATCTGTAAAATAGTGAATGCACACTTACTCTAAGATTCTGAACGGAGTTGAAAACTGAATGAGTGTTCCCCCCCCCTTCCTTTGAGAGATGCAGGTGAAGGCAAGAGTGGTGTATTCCCTACAGTACCTTAGTATAGTATGCATACTTCATGAGAAAACAATGCCTATTCTAACATTTTAACACTATCAACCACACATAATATTACCACATATTCTAGGAATAATACAATTATTATACTGTGCACTTACTCAGTATGGTTTTCCAACGAACTCAAAACTGAACGGCATGCGTGTGCCTTTCTTGTGCAAGATGCCGGTGATGCAGCCACAGTCCCAAACGAAAATTGAAAGTTTCAAACATTTCAGCGCCATTACTCCATAAGTCACGGGTATAACACATTCAAAATATTTACACCAGAGCAGATATTCATGAACAGAAGCTTAGTTACATTCATAAACACAAGCATGCTTTGTATGTAGGCCTATACAATCCAAAAACTATAGTTATAAACATATATGGCTATATTCGTGAACAGAGAATATCCTATCACAGTAAAGTTTTGACTAATCATTCTTACTGACATTAGGCTAGAAACATTATAACTCATATTACTTTTATATCGTATTTCTGTCTATGATATAGAACATTAAAAAACATCCCGACATCGTGAGACATTTAGATGCTGTGAATGAAACTTCATAATATTTCACTTGATTATACATTTAGTCAGGAATTATAGTTTGCAAAAAGTCTAACTAGTAAAATGTGTACAAGTTATGTGAAAACTAATACAAGTAGGTTAATAAAAAATAATTATTCATGTTTATGATCACTGCTGGATCAAGCCGCTGCATTGTTTTTTCCTGAGGTAATCCAAAGCTTCTTGAGGTGAATTCTGTCTTATTCCTCTCAGCGTGACGCGAACAGTAAAATTAAAAAACTTGAGGTCTTGCTGCTTTGTTTGCTGTGATGTGGGCGTTTACACGCCACGAGCTTCACATGGACGATTATAATATCTATAGCGCGCTCTGCACGTGGACGCATTAAATATAATGAAGGGAGACGTCAAAGACTGGACATCGCGTTGGTTTCATATGGATTACTTTATCACCGAATATTTGCTTTCAATAAGACTTGCTTATTTTAAAAGTAGACATGTCAAGCTTTCTATAGATATATCTCTCATGTCTCTTTGTTGAGTATTTGCTGAGTTACAGTTAATTTTAATGACGCGTTTCTAAATGAAGATCATGCAGACCAAGGCAGCAGACAGCCCACCCTGTTTGTTTTCTTTATTTTATAAATGCACAAAGTGTTATGTATCTATACAAATAAAAGTAGACCATTTACAGATTTGATTGATGTATTGCTCTTATCTGTAAGATAAAAACTGAAAGTGTAATTTAAGTTATTTTCGGTGTTATCAGGAGAAGATGCCACAAAACGTGTATCCGCGTTTGTCGACCCCAAAGGGTTAAGGTAAAGGTGATGTCGGAGACTCTGGAGGACCTGCTTCACGTGGTGGCGATGTTCTGCCAGGTTCTGTGAATATATGAGGATATCATCGATATAGACTATCACGAAGCGATGAAGGAACTCCCGGAACACCTCGTTCATGAAGCCTTGGAAGACTGATGGTGAGTTAGCTAGGCCATACGGCATGACCCGATATTCATAGTGGCCTGCGGGAGTTATGAATGGCGTCTTCCACTCGTCGCCTTCCCGGATATGAACAAGGCTGTACGCTCTCCGCAGGTCTAACTTGAAGATGCGGGCTCCACGGAGTTCCTCGAGGGAGGCTGGGACCAGGGGAAGTGGATATGGCAGCTTTACCGGCAGCCATATCATACCCTTTAGCCCAAGACTGGTTGTCCACTGAGCCTGGTCAGTACCTGGATGGGAGACCTCCTAGGAAAACTAGGTTGCTGCTGGAAGAGCTGTTAGTGAGGCCAGCAGGAGGTGCTCACCCTGTGGTCTGTGTGGGTCCTAACGCCCCAGTATAGTGATGGGGACACTATACTGTCAACAAGCACCGTCCTTCGGATGAGATGTTAAACCGAGGTCCTGACTCTCTGTGGTCATTAAAAATCCCAGAATGTCTTTCGAAAAGAGTAGAGGTGTGACCTCGGCATCCTGGCCAAATTTGCCTATTGGCCTCTGATCATCATGGACTCCTAACAATCCCCATAAGACATGTCAAGCTTTCTATAGATATATCTCTCATGTCTCTTTGTTGAGTATTTGCTGAGTTACAGTTAATTTTAATGACGCGTTTCTAAATGAAGATCATGCAGACCAAGGCAGCAGACAGCCCACCCTGTTTGTTTTCTTTATTTTATAAATGCACAAAGTGTTATGTATCTATACAAATAAAAGTAGACCATTTACAGATTTGATTGATGTATTGCTCTTATCTGTAAGATAAAAACTGAAAGTGTAATTTAAGTTATTTTCGGTGTTATCAGGAGAAGATGCCACAAAACGCGTATCCGCGTTTGTCGACCCCAAAGGGTTAAGGTAAAGGTGATGTCGGAGACTCTGGAGGACCTGCTTCACGTGGTGGCGATGTTCTGCCAGGTTCTGTGAATATATGAGGATATCATCGATATAGACTATCACGAAGCGATGAAGGAACTCCCGGAACACCTCGTTCATGAAGCCTTGGAAGACTGATGGTGAGTTAGCTAGGCCATACGGCATGACCCGATATTCATAGTGGCCTGCGGGAGTTATGAATGGCGTCTTCCACTCGTCGCCTTCCCGGATATGAACAAGGCTGTACGCTCTCCGCAGGTCTAACTTGAAGATGCGGGCTCCACGGAGTTCCTCGAGGGAGGCTGGGACCAGGGGAAGTGGATATGGCAGCTTTACCGGCAGCCATATCATACCCTTTAGCCCAAGACTGGTTGTCCACTGAGCCTGGTCAGTACCTGGATGGGAGACCTCCTAGGAAAACTAGGTTGCTGCTGGAAGAGCTGTTAGTGAGGCCAGCAGGAGGTGCTCACCCTGTGGTCTGTGTGGGTCCTAACGCCCCAGTATAGTGATGGGGACACTATACTGTCAACAAGCACCGTCCTTCGGATGAGATGTTAAACCGAGGTCCTGACTCTCTGTGGTCATTAAAAATCCCAGAATGTCTTTCGAAAAGAGTAGAGGTGTGACCTCGGCATCCTGGCCAAATTTGCCTATTGGCCTCTGATCATCATGGACTCCTAACAATCCCCATATCTGCTAATTGGCTTCATCACTCTGTCTCCTCTCCACCAATAAGCTGGTGTGTGGTGGGCATTCTGGCGCAATATGGCTGCCGTCACACTGCACACTGGTGGTGGATGAGGAGATACCCCCTGACAATGTAAAGCGCTTTGAGTGCCTAGAAAAGCGCTATGCAAATGTAATGAATTATTATTATTATAATTACCGTCTGGGAGTTCAGAGTGCGATAATAGATACACGGCCTCAAATGCCCATGAAGAAGAAGCTTGAGGCAGCTGGTGAGGTGGATGGTTGGATGAATCCCTGTTTGAGAGCCTCCTGGATGTAATCCTCCATGGCCTTGCACTCCGGGATGGACAGAGGGTATACTCTACCCTTGGGGAGTTTCATCCCAGGCAGCAGGTCGATGGCACAGTCCCATGGCCGATGAGGTGGAAGGCGGGTGGCGGCAGAGTTCTAGGGTTCTTAGCTCTGGGTATTGAGTTTGTATCCTTTGCAGGTATCCAGGGATGATGAGAACGGGATCAATGGAGCTTCTAGGGGAAAGTAAACAAACAGGTCAGACACAGGTAGGAGTCAAGGCTAAGTTCAAGCTGGTGACCGGTAGACCGGACAGTGAGGCAGTGAGAGGAGTGCAGGGATTTGTGTTAACATCGCAAAGGCCTTTAGATTACACTGACCGACTTTGGTGTTTCTCTTTCTTCCTGTTCACCTGCCCTATTTAGTTCTGTAGCCCTATTTTCCTGTTAGTCCTGATTTGTTTATATGGTTACTTATGATTTTTAGCTGTCACTCATTCATTAGTCTCTTTATTTATAATCCCCGTTCTGTTCAGTCATGGCCCGTTATTTTTGCTTTACCATTGTGTGTGCTACATTTGCTCATGCGATTCTCTGTGTATTCCTTGTGGATTTATAATTAAAAGACTATTTTTGGATAATACTCCTTTGTCGTGCGCTTAAAATAGCACAACACACTACAATTACAGCTGAAGAATTTTCAGACAATAAATGTATATTGAAACATGGCTATGGATAAACAAGGGAATACCATAGCAAAAGTAAATATGTATGTATTGTTCCATTGAAGTATTGCTATAATTACATCTGGATATTTGCTCACGCTGTGTTAAGGTCTTTCAGTTATTATTTAGATAATAATTTGCATTGACAATAGTATTTGCTCCCTTTTCTTTCTTTCTATTCTTTTCTTTTCTTTATTTTAGGTCTGTAATCAAAAAGGAAAGCCGATAGTACACATGCTTTAAAAGTCTGCCACTAACAACCTCTATCCTCTAACTGCCAGACCAAAAGACTGATGAATTATACTTTCTAATTAACAAAAGAATATGAGAGTCGTTTATATGAGAGGTTTGACCGAGACTTGGTCCAATTCCAGAATCACTCAAATATTTGTGTAATGCTATATTCATTGTCTTGTTTTGTTTTGGATAATGGCCATGCAGCACTAGAAAGACCACATGGGGAGATTGGCGGCTCCTAATCAAGAATGTACGATACATTGATGGTGAGGTATTGTCGGAGGACTATTCATCAAACTGGCATCTGATGATCAAATGCTGGCATTTCCATCTGCCTTGGGAATTTTTCATTGTTAATTTGCTTGCTATTTACATTCTACTGAGGGCCAGCTCAGAGGAGACACTGGCTCAGTTACACCATCATTAGACTTTAAAACCTTTCAAAATGATTTCTGTCATAATAGGGTTCATCCAAGGGATGCTATTACCGAAATGTTTATATACTTTTGCACATAATTTACTACTGTTCCTCAACTGTGTCAGTAAAAAGCATGCTTGAGATTAAATATGAGTTATGTGAAGAACATTCAGGTAAATTAATATTGAATGTTTGATTGTGTGCCATTTCCTGCTGAATTTTGTCAATTTATAAACAAAGTGTGAAAATATTACTTTAATGTGTGTATTTACAACAAGGTACACAGAGCCAGAAGTGCCCCTCCAATCCATAGCACAAATGTATTGTTTAAAATGATCATTCTCATTTATTACTCAAGAAGTTGAAATGGTCCCACAAAACCACAGTTGCAACACAGAATTCACTGAAGGCTATACAGTAAAAGCAGCAGTTTAACTGCTGACTTAATGACACTAAAGGGATCCTACATGGCATTCAGAGCTGATAGTGTAACAGTAGGAGAAAGCTTCTTCAGGTTATTCTGTCTGCAGGTCGAGGTTTTTACCTTTAGATAGTGTTTGAATTACGGCAGGAGGTGTTCAAGTGGGCCGAGACCTCCTAGTTATCATTAAAATCCAGCTGATGGGGAGCGACCCACCCATTCCGCTCCTCGGAATGTCATTTTAATTATTTATGGCAGCAGAAGGTTGACACACCTCCATGATGTTGAACTGATATTTCTAATTTAAAGTAATTATTAGAATCAACAATGTTAACTACAAAAATATAATGTGCTTCCCGTCATAGATATAGTAGGTAAGGGGTCATTAATTGGGGTTGTGTTTTGATTTTCCGCATTTCGTTCTATTTTGTGCACAGCACGCAAGCATATCAAACCTTTGACAATCTGCCAATTGAAATAATAGACTGCTGTGATGTCATTATATACCACTAAATACTATGAATTAATTAGTAGAAAAGTCAATTTCTACACTGCCTCTTGCCCTGGGACATGTAGGGATTTTCCCTGCTTTGCATTCTTTTGGCAAATAAACCCAGTGATATCAGCTTTGGTTGCCATGCAACCAGGGGCCTGTTCGGTTACGCATTTCGGAGGGAAGGGTTCATGGGTCCTCATATGGCTTGTTAACTGAGGGGGGTTACAGAGTATGTGTTAAATATAAAAACAAGATATATATTGTGTGTTTGATTGGTCCAGATGCTACAATTGAAATTGCATTACTCTCAGACCCTTGGTGCATACAGATAACACTAACAGTAGAACATAAATACAGATAGATACAGATTAAATATAAAATACAACTATACAAATAAGGTCATGTAAAAGAAAAAAAATAAAGCAGCACAAGGCACATGGCAGATAGAGTGCAAACCAGTGAAGTAAACAAACAGTGCAGATATAATTATTGTAGTGCAAAGAGCTTATTCAGACTGATTAAAGTGACAAAAATTTCAGAGAGTTCTTTATTTAAACTTTCAGAAGAGGTAGTTGAATGAGGTCAGTTCAATGCTGAATGGCGTAGTGAGCAGACCAATGCTGCACAAAGTGACTGGTGCAGGTCCCAGTGTGTTTGTGGGAGGGGGGAGTGGAAGGACCTGGGGATGTGGGAGCTGGAGGGGGGGTCTGGGGTTCAGAGTTCAGTGGTGCATGGAGCAAGAGAGGGGAGGTGGGGCAAGGTCGGGAGGGAGTTTGGACTCTCACTCTGATGGCTCCCATTCACTGCAGAGGATCCATTGATGAGCGAGTGATAGGCTAAATTTCATAAAAATTGTTCTGATAAACAGACAAACTCATGTACATCTTGGATGGCCTGAGGGTGAGTAAATATTCAGCAAATTTTCATTTTTGGGTGAACTATTCCTTTAATGACTGTCACACGGCTGCATGGACTCCACAAGTTTGTGTCTAACATGCTGATCATGTTCTCCAGCATTTTTTGAAAATGATCCAAAGCAAAGCTTTGTACTTAAAAGGAAACATTTGTGGAAAAAAAACTCCTAGATTTTTGATGTGATCCTAGACTTTATATACAAAGCAATGTGAAATAGTATTATTTATAAATATACATTTCACTTTTTACACTTTACATGGCATACATAAAAAATACCCATATTTCATCTTCACTTATAGATGAGGAATGTATTGCCTGCCAAAACATAAACACTGCTTCAACAATGAAACTTCAGCAAATCGCAGGAGTAATGATACACCGAGAACATACAACCACGTGAGATCAGCTCATTTTCTAAGACCTATTCCATTTTATTCTTACTTCACAACTTTAGGAACAAAAAACATGCCCTTAGATTCCTTTCCTTTTGAAATGTTATTGTGAATGTTCTGCTCTGTACTACTTTTCACCGGAACCTTGACAAACCTACTTGTTATGATGCCAGACAGAATCTTAGCAAGCTTTTTGGCTGACAATCTGAATCTGAAAACAAAGAAAACATTAATCTATACAATGCAATACCGTGGCATACTGAAAACACAAATGCTACCACTGAAGAACTGAGAACTCAACATTTAACTACAATGGAATTCTGCTTTTTTAGATGTTGTTTTTTTCTTTATTCAAGTCCATTCTTCTGTTAAAGGAGTGATAAGTGAATGAAACAGCAGGAGGTAAGAGGGGAAACAGCTTGAAAGCGTGATTGTAAGCTCCCTTCTTCGGATATTTGCCAAGATCAGATGAGAATGTTGGCTGGAGTTCTGCACCCGAACAGATTCCACAGGAAGGAAAGGAATTAATAATGGGAGACCATCACTGTGAACGCTGCTTTCATCATTGTAAACCGCTCTTCAAATGGAGAAGAAATAACCTTGAAGTATGAAGAGCAAAAAAAGAGAAACGGGAGGACAATATTGCGATTTCAATGTCTCATAACTTGTTCCTTATGACAGAATGGGAATTTGGTCTTTTCGCACTACAGGCTTTCAGAGAGGTCAGACATTATTTTTTGGATCCTCATATCACCACATTATCAACATATTAGCAGATATGTTGGCGCATTTTATAATATTAATACATTATTTGTTTTTAAAATAATTGTTTCTGGTAACAAAGAAATAGACAATATATTAAATGTTATTTATATAATGAGTAAATATCAAAGTGAGGTAAATTGATACCCAATTAAACCACAACATATTTGAAATAGTCTCATTATTATCGTCGCTTCAAAAAATGTCCTCCACTGAAAAAGCTATGAAAACATCCTGTATTATTGAAAGGGTTTTAGACAAATTGCAATTTAATTTATTTATTTTTATTCCTATCTTTTGTATTCCCTGTATCATTGAGCTTAGTTATGCACAGCTCAGTTATACAGCAGAAACACAGAAACCACAATATGAATCTTCACATGTAGTTATGTTGTTAACAGACAATACTGGTGATAATCTGCCTTTAAAAACTATACTCATTCATTCATTCACTCATTGTGTCCAACCATGACCTTTGCCACACATGTGAGATGTGTCATCCTTTTCTCATTTCATTACTTTTTCAGAAGCAGCTTTACTCATAAATCTGTTTTACAGTAATCAAATATGTTGCTTTTAACACTTCTTAGAGCCACAGATTTCATGCTTAATTCCTCTTTGCCACTCCTGAGCAGCTTGGCACTCAATAGCCTGCATTGTAAAGGGTTATAACAGACATATGGATCCAGATGCTTAAAGTTAGAAAACAGATTGCTTTGCTGGGAGGCATAAAGAAGGGTAAGGGCTGGGACGTGTCTAAGAGCTCTAGATGTCTAAAGACCCCCTCCCTCCCCTCTGCTCAATACAAATTTGAAATACAGCAGATGCATTACTTTATAAACAATATCTAAGACCTTTTCATTGGATTACATCAATCACTGAGGCAATTGCTGAATGAACATGGCGAGGAAAACAAAACAATGGTGTTCCTTAATCCAACTACATTGATTTGTTGGACAGCTGCTACATAACGGCATTTTTTTTCCTTCCCTTATTGAATCTGCCGATCTCAACAGTGATATGTAACCAACAGCTCTAGCCAAATGTTCTTGTGCTACTTTGAAGTGAATGGGAAAGTACTGCAATTAATGTGGGACATAAATGCAAAAATATAAATACACAAATATTCATCAATTAGCATAAGCTATAAGACTCTCTTAAATAAGTAAAACAAAATAAAAGTTATTGTTTGGCATTGATGGTTCCATGCAGAACCTTTAACATCCATGCAGACTTTCTACTGCACAATAATTTATTTTTAGTGGAAAAGTTCTTTGGACTGTTAAAATGTTCGACATACAAAAAAAAAAAAAAAAAAGGTTATTTGCTCAAAAAAGGGTTCTGTGGAGAACCCAAAATGGTTCTTCGGCTGCATCGCTACAAAACACCCTTTTGGAAACTTGGAATATTTGGAACTTTTGGAATGTTTGTATTTTTTAAATTACAGCTTAACAAACAGAAATTACACTGAGGTAAATAATTTGTCTGTGAGATGTTGTACAACTGATGTAATAGATTTGTAATGTAATGGCTGATATATGAACCATATTTATTACGGTAAGCAAGCATATGCCAAGGACGTAGGTGTAAATATAAATCTAAAATAAACAATACACCTCCACCGCCATTTTCTTAATTTTCACCTATCGCAAGGTGAAGAGGAATATTTCTATTTATCTTGAAAGAGAAAGAGGGTTCGATGTAAAAGTTGGTAAAAACACATTTTCCCAAGGCAGTGTGTGAGTAAACACTAATTTACACCACTTTCTGTTGGTTTAATCATGTGATCTCCCCCTGAGTGCTTGTGTTCTTCCCCATTTACTCTGGCCAGCATTGATTTGCTGTTTCTTACAGAGCCAGGAGCTCATCAATGCCACACCACCAAGAGAGAAGAGCTCAACTTCTGACTGCAAAACTCTTTTCTTCTCACAATTAAAAGACTGGTCGTGTAACCTTTGGGGAAGAGAGGGAGCATTGATCATTGAGGACACATGTGGAGCAGTGGTGTGAAAAAGCTTTGATGTAAAGAAAATGGCACTCTTGCTGGTACTGATGATGTATCTTCAAAACAATTAAGCAATATCAAACAAGCAACAGCGAGGCAAGACAGTAAATCGGCTGCAGGTTAAATGCAAGTTTGACAGGGGTGCAACTCTGGCCTGAAAAGTTGAATATCTAGAAAACACATTTTGATGCAAATCTAGTAAGGCAAAAAGGAAGCAGCAAACAGACTGAATAATTGACATAAATAAAAATAAAACGATGTTTTCCACATTTGGTGGGAATTAAATGTCTTTACAAGGACAGCAAAACCTGACAAAGTCAACAAATGTCAGAGTAGGCTATAATGAGCAGAGAAAGTGACTGGTTGAGCGGTTAAAACGATGAACTAGATAAAAAAAAGATGCTTATACTGAGACACTGCAGGTGAATAGGGTAAAAAAAAAACTAATAGTTATCGCCTTACTTACCCAGCTGATTGATTACATTGATAATTGCCAACATTTTTTGTATTACAAATTTTCTAAAATGATAGGTTTAGATATGCAAATTAGTCATTAATTAATGAAATATGTGCTAATTTGCATAAATTTCTAGTTCAACAATCTAAACACTGCATGATGTCCGTTTCAAAATTATTGTTTAATTTTTTTTGACATATTAGAGTCAAAAGTTTTTACAGAGCGAATTTTGGGTATCTAATTTTTGTCACTCCATAATTCAAAAATTGCTTAGAACGAACAGAAAACACTATATTTTCACAATTTTGGGGGGATTCAAATGTTGTATATAATCAAGCAAATTATATATGAACAAATCCCTCTGTAAAAACCTTCAGGATATAGACAGGAATACAAATGTAAAGTTTGGTGTGTGTTACTGTGCTACTGAAGTGGAAATGTATGGCTCAGTGTTGGAGAAAAAAATAATTTTGAGAAAACGGCCTTTACAAATATGCATTGTAATTGAAATCTATTGACACAGATAGATAAAGTGCTAGAAAAGAAACACTTAACAGTGTATTTTGAATGTTTTCTTTCCACTAGTCTAAAAAAACATTTTATGAAAAACTCAAAAGCCCAAAATCTCAAACTTGACAGGTGCATGAAAAAACGTCTCAGGTTACGTATGTAACCCTAGTTCCTCGAGGGAACGAGACGCTGCGTCGAAAATGCTAGGGGAACGTCCTTCAGCGTGACGGGCTCTGAACCTCGTGTGTAATCAGACCAATAAATGGGCGAGACGTCACGGCGTGTGACGTAATGACCAGGAAGCTATAAAAGCATGTGCGGTGAGACCAGCGTCAGCTTCTAGGAATGAAGCAAGCGCTGGCAGGGACGCCGGAAGTTTGGCACCGCGACGCAGCGCCTGGAGGAACTAGGGTTACATCCGTAACCTGAGACGTTCCTCCTCAGGAACTCGAGCTGCGGCGGAAACGCTAGGGGAACGCGACTGCCCACGCCGCCAGACTTCTAAGTCTCTGCCTAGTGTGGAAGACTGCACAGCTAGGGCGAGAGAACAGAAGAGCCAGGATTGGCTCGCATGTCTAGGTCATAGAACCTGACGAAGGTCAGGGGCGTGGACCATCC
>NW_015507760.1:3725-3936 GCF_001515645.1 Sinocyclocheilus grahami | reverse complement strand
CGGACTGCCTTGCATGAGGAGGGACCACCTCGATGGCCTCCTTCCTCAAAAGAGTGACTACTTCTTGTTCCATGACCAGAGCCTGCTCGGGGCCCACCAGCGTGGGCGTCCCCTCTCTACAGACCCACTGACCCACTGAGACACATTTGGCAGTAGTTTCTACGCTGCCAAAAAGTCTACTAAGGGAATCAGTCTCTCGAGCTGGTGTAAT
>NW_015507760.1:3222-3497 GCF_001515645.1 Sinocyclocheilus grahami | reverse complement strand
CTGCACCCCAGAGGGGACTGCCCTCATGAGTCCTGGGCCAGTGGCGTCAGGACTTTTTGGTCGAGGACCTCTTAGTCTTAAGTACGGTCCGCAGATCCGGCTTAGACTTCGAGGCCCCCGACCTAGAGCGTTGCCTCGACCCACTGTCTCGACACGGGGGAGTAGGTGAGGCCACGCTCTGTTTTTCTGTTTTTGTGCATTGCTGACCGCCTCAACCTCCTCAGAGGAAGAGAGGTAAACACCTGCTCTCACTCGAGAAAATGTATTTATTTTTT
>NW_015507760.1:0-3203 GCF_001515645.1 Sinocyclocheilus grahami | reverse complement strand
CATTTTATTCCTCAGAATTAAATGCAGTCAACAACCAGAGGGGTAAATACGGTCTGGTGAGTAAGATTTACATCGAAATCGAATGACATTATATACGCGTTGCCTCGGCAGCACGCAAACCATTCAGTCACACCAACAACATCAATCTCCTCAGAAAAAGATGGCCGCATCAGCAAGCTCTCACTCAGAGTGCAACTGGCGAGCTCTCTGACGCCCTCCGCACTCAGAGGGGGAAGAACCGCAGCGCGGGCTTCCAGCCTCGAGAACGAGCTTTAGATCTAGGGAACACGGGTGGAGATAGGACGAGCCGTCTCCAACCCGTCCACCAGATCATATGCGATTCCCACGAACTCAGTCGCCGCCGTGCCTCAGCAGCAGCGGGACTGCAATCGCAAGATCACAGGCACGGACACACTCCTCGGAGCGTGCCCGGCGAGAGCGGCGCGCTTCACAGCGGGCTTCTCTTTTTTTTTTTCTCTTTTTTCGGCCGTCAGCTCCCTTTTTTTCCCGAGAGCAGACTCTGCGTGCTTGCTCTCAAGCAGACAGCAAACAAACTGTGTGTATCCCCACCTGTAAAGTAACGCGGGCAGGGAAGAACACACAGCCTGCCCTCGCCTTAGTGTCTGGTTTTGTCTTGCTTTAGATTTCGTGACAGACAACACTAAATAAGACTCACAAACAGATATCAGACTGACACACACACACATAGCGCTTGCTGAATGACAAAAGCTGACGCTGGTCTCACCGCATGTGCTTTTATAGCTTCCTGGTCATCCCCTAGCGTATCCGACGCAGCTCGAGTTCCTGAAGAGGATCTGTTTTTGCCTGCAGTGTCTCCCCTTAAGGCAAAACATCTAAGAAAATTAATCTTTGAATTTTCACAAAGGTACTTAGCCTACAATGTGACAATTGCATTATTAAAAGTTTCCATATTCATGTATTCAAGGTGGTTCAATACTACGGCAAAACCTAAATGTAAATACATGGTACTAATGATGATGTACCAAATGGCATTTGCACTGTGTAGGCCAATATAGTAACAGAAGCAAAATAGTTTTTGATCATTTCTAGTATAGTGTTGTTTCATCTAGTGTTTTATTTTGTTTGGAAAAATGCCTTTACCTGAATCGTTCACATGCTGGCCCTTACAAAAATTAACCATGGTTCTACTACAAATAAAACCAAAAGGGTTACTATAGATAAACCATGGTAACCACAAATTAACCATGGTTTTGCTACACTAACCATAGTTTAACCATGGTATTTGTAGTAAAATTGTGGTTATACAAATTGTAATCAATACGCCAAAAAAAACAACAACAACAAAAATATGTTTACTACAGTCTTACTGTAGTAAAACCATTGTTAATTTTCTTAAGGGGGAGCCTGCAAGTGCTGATCGATCGTCATAAATACCTTTTTCATCGCTGGCAAATGAGAGAATGCATTTCAGGTTATTTTTTCAGGTAAATATTCCACTTTATCCAACGTTTTGCACCGTGTATTGCCGTGTTCGTATCGCGTTTTAGATTTACCTCGCCTAATGATTCACTGTGTGCATGAACTGTCTTAATTCAGACTGAATCGCGAACCTATTTGGAACATTTCACTAAGAATCGACTCGAGTGAATCATTTGGCCATTGCAACAGTTCAAAAAGCAAGACGTTAATAGAGTAACTTACATTTTAGACAATTTACTTTGTCGATTTCTGCTCCACCATCAAAAATATTTCCAAAATCAAAGAAGAATCAACCGGCATTTCCGAGCGTCTCAGTGTTTTTTTCCTAATTGAATCTGTGTTTTTGAACAAAACGGTTGAATTTACATTTTTAATGACTCACTTAGAAAACATGGTCACTTGACACAGAAAGATCACTGAAAAAAATGCAGTAGCCCCTCACTGCAGAACACAAGATCCAGGGGGCATGGTTGGATCCACATCTAGGGGTGGAGATTGGTAGGTTTAGGGGTGGAGATGGGTGGGTTTAGGTATCAGGGGGTGGAGACAGGTAGGTTTAGGTATATGTAAGGTGGGAGGAGTTGGATCTGGATCCAACCACGCCCCCTGGTTCTGCAGTGAGGACCATCTTGAAAAATGCCCACCACAGATACTTAACATTTATTTTGTGATTTTTGTATTTATTTTATTTTTTTATAAAGACTAGGTTGTAATTGATGTTTTAGTATTGTAAAAAATATAAATAATAGTAATATAAATCATTTTGTGCTAAATAAATTTACAAAAATTATTTGAAAATCAGTTCAAAGAGGTTTACAGCTCAAAGTCCTCTGATAAATGAAAAACATGTATTGTTGTTGTCCCCATCAGCTCTTTAAGTTTTGTAATCCGATGTAAGACACACTTATCCACACTTGTCCTCATAATCTGATATCTATGACCTGCTCCCCAGTCCACACACACATCTGTGCCACAAATCCACAATGAAAGGCCTTCACAATTGGTGAGAGCAGATCTCTTGCTGTGGCTGGGTTGATAGGCGTAGAACACCTTGCCACCAACTGCGAGGTCGATGGAATTAACCTCACAAGGCATCAACATGCCAGACTTCTTTCCATTATTGACGTCTGTATTTGGAAAGGCAGTACTTATTGAAAAAGGGAGAAGACTGAACATGAATATCGATTGTAGGGGAGAATGGAACTGAGGATGCGTTAAAAAGCTTTCTGCAGAGAAGAGATTGGGATGAATGTTTGTTTAGCCGCTCTAAGACAGTCCAAGCATCACTGAGTAAAAATGCACTTTTGGATGTGGTTTCCTGGCCAGAGGGACACTGACAATTTTTTTGAGCTTGGGGTGTTGACAACAAGTTTTGCCTGTTTTATCTATTTTGCTTAAAACTATATATTATGTGCATTGATCTTATACGATAAGGTTGGTTGTAACTGACAAGGAGGTATATTAAAGCTACAGAAAAATATCCCTAGACAGAGAAAATAACTGTCAAATAGTTAGTAAAATGATCTAAATTGGTTTGCAGTATGAGTCAGACAGTTCATGCACGCAATGAATCATTAGGCACAGTAAAGCCAGTAAAAAAAAAAACTTGATACAAACACAAACATACAATGCAACAACTTATGAACCTATACTTTTTAGTGAATCAAACACATATATAGAGCTTACAACTAACTGAAACTGAAATAATTGAAGTTACTGACTGCTAGTTCTTATTATGTGCA
>NW_015507759.1:40159-47478 GCF_001515645.1 Sinocyclocheilus grahami | reverse complement strand
CTGTACACCACCTCTCATTGATGTAAAAGCATGTCCCGCCACCGCGTGATTTCCCTGTTGATTCTGCATCGCGATCTGCTCTGAACAGCTGAAAGCCCGCGAGACTCAACACACTGTCCGTAATGGCGTCTTTCAGCCAGGTTTCCGTGAAACACATAGAGAGCGGAGGTTCGCCAGATGGATGCTAGGCAACGGCGTTCTGAATCCACGCTGTCTGAGCTTGATCAGCGCCACAGCTCCCCCGACTACAATGTCCAGCAAAACATCAGAATAGTCGAAAACCAGTGAAATATCGGGTGGTGTGTACTTCCGAATGTCCAGCAATTCTGGTGAAACTGATTGCAGGGATATAACTAAAGACAGGACAAACTAACAAAAACATAAAAAAACTGCGGAGCACGCCACGGAGGCAGCCATCAGCGTCGGCGCCATCTTGTTAAAATATTATTTCATAGTCGCACGCAGTAGTTTTCAGTCGCACTATAGAGCCCTGGTTATAATTAATTCATTCAAATAAATGTGATCTTACCACACTATTTCATCTGTCTGATCTGAAGTGGGCAGAATACTGAGCTAACGAGCCATAGCTTCGCGTCAGTCTTGCCTTTACGTCGTGCATTAAAATAGTTTAAAGTGTTAATCTAGTGTGTGGAGTAGCCTCCGTGTCTCTGATAAGCACAGTATTTTAAGTTGGCGCACCTTAGTGTAACTTTGTTTTCGTTTTAGCGCAAGTTGCAACTGTTTCATTCTGTGCAACAGAAACACTCAGTGTAGCGGAGCCTTTATGATTAATTAACCGTGACATTTTAAAGTGCGGTTAATTGGGAAACCGGTTAATCGCTGCATCCCTACAGACAGATAGACAGACAGACAGACAGAAACACAGACAGACCAACCGACCGACCGATAGATAGATGCTTATAAAAGCAGACCAACGGCATTAATTTTGTCTGTTGAGATTTGAATTTTTTACAGTTGGACTTTTACCATAGATATGTATTCTTTTAACAGCTTTGGCTCATCATGATTAATGATAAGATTTGTTTCTCGTGATGAAACATCATACAGTTCCTTATTTTTTAACAAACTTTAACGAAAAGATAGTGGAATCTGTGTAAATAATATAGTTTTTACTGACCTGATCAGCGTATTCTCTTTCGTTTCTTATTCGGCTTGCGCTGAACTGACATGAGATTAGCCGAGCGCGCAGAGAGGAGCGGTGATTTTACTGGAACGCGCTCAACAGCTCCAGCTTGAGTATGAATGAATCTTGTTTTATAAACAGTGTTCGAATGACCATATGCACAGACCGCTATTTAGAACTTCTGGATAAAGATAAGCCAACTCATAATCTTCCGTTGAAGCTCATTTTATATAAGTGCTAGAGACTCTCACAGAAACCTCTCCTGCCTCATTCTTATCAGAAACTGAGAAACAAAATAATTGCAACACCATAAATAATGATAGCGGAACTAACATATTGTTTTATGTTATTAAAGAACATATAAATTTATATGCAGAGTCTGGTAATCCCAGAAAAGTAGGCTACCCAGACACATAACTGTACATTTAAATGCTGACAAATAAACACTATCATAACTGTTTAGGCAGTTAGTCTAATCTCTTAAATGACATCGTAATGGTATTCTCGATAATATCTTACCTTCATAGCCATGAATAAATTTTTTAAATCTTAAATTTTAAAGCCTTTATTATTTTTCATCAGTGAAATTCACTTCATATTATTAAAGGTTCACTTTTCAGTCATGTTTTAGGCTTCTCCTTATTTTAATATCTTAGACATCCATCAATTAGTGAAAAATTGCAGCATTGGTGGAAACAACACGAGACCTTGCTGCTGCGACTGTCAAGAGCAGCTCGACGGTGTTTAGTGTCCCAGCATCCTTTTCAAGACCGAAACGGCAGTATAAAAGCACGTTTTGTTGATATTGTGAGTGCACACAAAAAAAGTAGAATCGCTACTTGTTAAAGTTCCGCTCTTTGAATGAGGTAACGGACTTTTAAATCAGCTATAAAATGGACGCAATGCATGTTTGAAGAAGCTGAAATGCATACGATTAATACAGAAAGGTATTGTGCGTACTTTTAATCGTCTGCAAGCAGTTTGTGCATTGATGGAATTTAGATGGCTGAAGAGGGAGAGGACGTTGCAGTTTTTGAACACGAGGGCGCCTAAACCCACTGAAAGAGCGTTAGAAGAGCAGCTTCACAGACACATTGGACTAAGAAGAGCGAAATTATCTGCTCTTACCAGTAAAAGCAAAGCCATTGAAAAGTTGATGATTGATGAGGAAAATCTGTAGAATGTACAAGAGTTGATGCAACTTAACTTTGCACAATTGCTAACCGAGTTTACGGAGTTAAATTTGCAAGTTCAAGATCTTTTGCCTGAAGATGAAAACATTGCAGATCAACAAAATTGGTTTCAGCCTAAAATGGATTCCCTGAGACTGAAAAGAAAACAGAAAACTGGATTGCTGCTGTTGGTGATAAAAAAGGCCAAAATGACCATTTTGATATGGAGGATGATGTTAGTCCTCATGACAGTGCGTTACAGGTATCTGCGAACAAGAGTGAATCTAAAAAGAGGCATGATTCAGATAGTGAAAGTGGATCAGTTTCCTCCTCAGTATCATCAGCTTGTGCTGATGATGAGTGCTGACCGAAGAATCAAAACGTGCAGCTCTGCTAGCAAGGGTAGCGTCCCTAAAGAAGAAACAACAACTTGAAATTGAAAAGATGCAGCTCAGAGCAAAAATGGAGGAACTTGAAATAGAAACAGCTCTTGCAGAAAGCAACGCTAAATTAAAAGTCCTGAAAGAGTATGAACAATCAGATGAAGGCAGAAGCAGCGTACAATCCAAGCCAAGAAGGGGAATCCACCAGAAGTAATCAGAGCTGAAAACAGAGCAGAGTAACGATTCACCAGATCATTCATCTGTGGGGAAAAGTAAAATGAAGGCTCTCTCAAATCCAGTGTTACTTGCACCACCATTAGACACTTCAAGAGCCACAGGCCACATTAATCATCAAGCAGATGACAGCATTATTCAAATTATGCAGAAGCAAAATGACTTGACTGAATTGCTTGTGAAACAGCAAAGACAAATTCAGCTTCCATGTAAAGTGACATGTGACCAAGTATGGTGACCCATACTCGGAATTAGTGCTCTGCATTTATCCCATCCAAAGTGCACACACCCACCGTGAAAACACACCCAGAGCAGTGGGCAGACATTTTTTGCTGCGGCGCCCGGGGAGCAGTTGGGGGTTTAGTGCCTTGCTCAAGTCGTGGTATTGAAGGTGGGAGAGAGTGCTGTACATTCACTCCCTCCACCCACAATCCCTGCCGGTACGAGACTCGAACCCGCAACCTTTGGGCTACAAGTCCAACTCTCTAACCATTAGGCCACGACTTCCCCTAGTCATCCAAGTGTTTACTGGTGATCCACTGACTTTCAAATCCTTCATCAGGTCCTTTGAACATACCATAGAACAAAAGATAGACAATGAAAAGGACAAGTCATAAGCAAAACGATTGCTCCAAAGGCATTATGGAGATGAGCTAATCATAGCAAGTGTTTATGTTGATAAAGCTTTAAAGTGGCCTCAGATCAAGTCTGATGATGGTAAAGCTTTGAGTGCATATGCTCTGTTCCTGATTGGTTGTCGGAATACAATGGAAGATGTAGAGTTCATGGAGGAAATGGACAATCCTACCAATATGAGAGTTATACTTTCAAAGCTACCATACAATATGAAAGAAAGGTGGGGATCAGAAGCTTTCGACATCAAAGAGCGACAAGGAGTAAGAGCAAGATCTACTCATTTAGTTGACTTCACTGAGCATCAAGCTAAAGTGTCCCTGGACCCTCTCTTTGTTGATATACTGGACCATCGCAATGTTGTAGCAGCAAAGGTGAATCAGAAAGAGAAGTATCCTACTAAAAAAGGAATAATAAAGAGCAGCTATGCAACCAACATTTGCATGAAGGAAAGAAGACCTCAAATTGTGTTAAGGAAACAGGTCAGTACCCCCAAGAGCCTCAGTGCCTTTGAAAAACCATGTAAGTTTTGCACAAAGGATCATGCTCTAGAGTCATGCAGTGAAATAAAAGAGCAGTCACATAAGGTACGTGTGGAGTTCCTGAAGTCTAAAGGCTTATGTTTTGGATGCTTAACTCAAGGCCATCTTAGCAAGACTTGCAAAAAGAGAATGGAATGTAAAGAATGTTCCCAAAAACACCCAGACATTCTACACATTAAGGAGAACCAAAAAGGTACAAAAGATGTTGAAACACAAGACCAGAATATCTCATGTGCCAAAGTCTCCCTTAACCACCAATCAAGTGAGAACTGCATGCTATCAATAGTGCCAGTAAAAGTCAAGTCGAATAGAGTGACAGATATGTAGAAACATATGCTTTCCTGGATGTAGGAAGTACAGCTACATTTTGTACTGGGGAACTGCAAAGGAAACTGAACCTGAAAGGGAAGCCAACTCAAATTCTACTAAGCACTATGTGTCAAAATAAGCCAGGAGAGCAGAAGTTAGTAAATAGTTTCATCCTCACAGACTTGGAAGTGTGTGCACTGGAAGACACAAAGTATTATGAGCTACCTAAAGTCTTCACACACAGCAGTATCCCTGTTCAAAACGAGAACATTCCCAAACAAGAACACATACAAAAATGGCCATACTTAAGCGAAGTAAGCATACCTAGTATTGATGCAAATGTAGATTTGATTGAAGCCAACAGTTCAAAGGCAATGGAGCCATGGTACATTATAAACAGCCAACAGGGTGGACCTTATGCTGTGAAAACTGCACTGGGCTGGGTGGTGAATGGACCCATCAAGAAAGAAAGCAACACTGCAGAAAAGTCCAAACTGCCACATCATACAGTTAATCATCTCTCAGTGGTGGAGATAGAGCAATTGTTGATTCAACAGTACAACACAGATTTTCCAGAGCACCACTATGAAGAGAAAGAGGAAATGTCAATGGAGGACAAACAGTTCATGCAGTCAGTGCAAGGAAAGACTAAGTTTGAGAATGGGCATGGTAAGACTACCATTGAGAAATTAAGCAATCAAAATGCCAAACAATCGATGTGTTGCCGAACTGCGTGCTACTAACCTGAAAAGAAAGCTTCAAAAGAACTCAAGTTTGCTTGAAGATTACTGTAGCTTCATGAAAAGTATAATAGAGAAAGGATACGCAGTTAAAGTTCCCCCAGAACAGCTTGTTCGTAATGACAACAAAGTCTGGTACATACCACACCACGGGGTGTACCACCCAAAGAAAAACAAAATAAGAGTGGTTTTTGAGTGTACTGCTTCGTTTCAAGGCATGTCTCTGAACAGCCAATTGCTACAAGGTCTGAACCTCACAAACACACTCATTGGTGTCCTTACCAGATTTAGGGAAGAACCAATAGCCATGATGGCCGATGTGGAGTTGATGTTCTATCAGGTGAGGGTTCCTGAGGAGGACGCAGATCTGCTTTGTTTTCTTTGGTGGTCAGAGGAAATTTGAATTCAGAATTCAGAACTTGAATGCACTTATAGAAGAATTTAGGATGATGGTGCACTTATTCAGAGCCACTTCGTCACCTAGCTGCGCCTCTTATGCACTGAAAAGGACTGCAGAGGACAGAAAAGAAGTAGCATCTCCGAAGGCTGTTGAAACAGTTATGCACAATTTTTACGTGGATGACTGCTTGAAATCTGTGCCTACAGAACAAGAAGCTATTGACTTAGCAAGTGATGTTCGGATGTTGTGTGATGAAGGAGGTTTCTTAACAAGTGGGTAAGCAATAGTAGGAAAGTACTATTGTCCATTCCAGAAGAACAAAGGGCCAGTGGAGTAAAGGACCTGGACTAGGATCAGGATTCTCTGCCAATCAAGAGAGCACTCGGCATGCAGTGGTGTATAGAAAATGACACTTTCACATATAACATCAATGTACAGGAGAAGCCATTGAGTAGGAGAGGTATTCTCTCGGTTGTTAATTCAATTTATGACCCTCTTGGTTTTCTGGTGCCACTCATCCTACCAGTCAAGCTCCTTCTGAGTGATATGTGCAAACAAGGATATGGATGGGTTGAAGAGATTGAGGGCAAGTGAGCTGATCAGTGGGTCAGATGGCTAGAAGATCTAAATCACCTCTCAGACTTTCAGATCAAAAGGTGCGTAAAACCAGAGAAGTTTGGTAACACAAGAGAAGCACAACTGCATCATTTCTCTGATGCCAGCGAGAGTGCGTATGGCACAGCAACTTATCTGGTACTTACAAATGAACAAAATCAGAAACATTGTTCCTTGTTGATGGGAAAGTCAAGAGTTAGCCCACTCAAACAAATCACAATCACTAGACTTGAGCTGACAGCGGCAACCATAGCCATCAAAGTAGACAAAATACTAAGACAAGAGCTTCAAATTCCAGTACAGCAGTCGGTTTTCTGGACGGACAGCACTACAGTGCTCAGCTACATTGGCAATGAGAGTGCACGCTTCAAAACATTTGTAGCAAACATGATCTCACTCATACGAAATGCTACTACTCCATTACAATGGAGGTTTGTCAAAACATCACAAAACCCTGCAGATCAAGCTACCAGAGGTGTTAAAACAAAGAACTTTGTTCAAGCAGAAACTTGGATTAAAGGACCTGACTTTTTGTTGAAACCAGAGGAAGAATGGCCACAAAGCCGAGATCAAATGACTCAAGGTGCACAACAAGACCCTGCTGTGATTGGCCAGCTATCCAGTGCGTTATGATTGGCCGAATCCCTCAAGTGTGTGATGGAAATGTTACGCCCCTTACCATATTGTGATGATGCCCTCACCTGCCTGAGCGATGAGACAAAAACATGAAAACCCATTATAAACGAGGCATTTGTTGCATTCAGTGGGGACATAATTATGGATTATAATGACTTATTCTGTCTTTTTACACGTTGCGTTGCATCACGCCGCGTAAACATAAAACCATGTCTGCATTTGTGATCGGAGAAATGACAAACAACAAACCCTACTCTACACTGCTCAAAACTCGCGTTTGAATCATCAGTGGCAAATCCAATTATAAACGAGGCATTCGTTGCATTCAGTGGGGACATAATTATGGATTATAATGACTTATTCTGTCTTTTTACACGTTGCGTTGCATCACGCCGCGTAAACATAAAACCATGTCTGCATTTGTGATCGGAGAAATGACAAACAACAAACCCTACTCTACACTGCTCAAAACTCGCGTTTGAATCATCAGTGGCAAATCCATTAAATGAAA
>NW_015507759.1:37572-38473 GCF_001515645.1 Sinocyclocheilus grahami | reverse complement strand
TTGCATCACGCCGCGTAAACATAAAACCATGTCTGCATTTGTGATCGGAGAAATGACAAACAACAAACCCTACTCTACACTGCTCAAAACTCGCGTTTGAATCATCAGTGGCAAATCCATGAAATGAAAACGTACTTACAGACTGTGAGTCAGAACTGCCGGCATTTGGGCGGCGTTATGCAAATCTTCCCAGATAGTGACGTAGATATGTGGGGGCGTGTTAGAACGAGCTGTTTTAGGTAGACGTGGTTAACTCTTAACTTTTATAAAGAATATCTCTTTGGATTTGAGATTTTAATCTTTGCAACTTTACAGATCTTCTTTATGCACCAAGAGCTTGTAACACTCCAAAGAGAAAGGAAAAATTGAAATCGCATCATATGACCCCTTTAACATACTCTGAATGATTTTTTTTTACCGCTCATGGCCTCCCATAGAGTTTTGTTTCTCAGCTGTTCAATCTGGATAGCGCAGATTGTTTGCGCCACAAAACGGCAAAAAATGTCATCTGTCAGTGTTAAGTCAGGTGTGCTCGAAAACGTACAGAGCTGTCTGCTCTCTAATCGCTCTCGTGGTGCAAGATGACATACAGTGATCGGTCTGTGCAGCGCCTGTTGTCAGGTTTGCACAGAGGTGGCCAAGCTTCCATCAGGGGTGGCACTGGCCACCCATGGTCACCCTGTAGCTACGCCCTTGCTTCCGAGATGCAGCAGTTTATTTTGACTTTTAATTTTAATTTAATTTAATTTTTTAATTCTTTGTAATTTTTTAATATAAAAGATATTTATTATCTATAATTTTCATACCTTTAATACTTAACTGAAGGGTATAGACTCAGAAGATATATTGCCGGACAAGTTGAATAAGGCCATTAGGAATGGCATCAAATACTACGATAAAC
>NW_015507759.1:32273-37479 GCF_001515645.1 Sinocyclocheilus grahami | reverse complement strand
GGTATTAAGACATATGAAGTGGTTCTCACTATTTGAAAGACCCATAATTCAGCTAAAAGCTGTTTTGTCTTGGGATGTGCTCATTATAATTATTATAATATAATAATATAATATAATTATAATTTATTTTGCGCCTCAGAAGGCCTGCAGTACGCTCATTGATCCATAGCTCCTCATGATGGTTTGTAATGTTTGTAATGGTATTTGTAGTGGAAACCATTAGAATTTCTGTGATGGTTTCTATTGTTGTTTTTTTCAGCATGTGAATGTATTTTTTAATAGCAAGAAGCACAGCAGCACAATAATTAAACAACAACAACAACAATCTAGTTTTATGTTTCTAATATTCTACCAGAAACAGTTTAAATGAAACACTCGGGGAAGGGAGTTACAGCCAATAGATTTATAAATCAATCGATAAATCTGTTATTTTTAACATTGACTCTTGTGTGCAGAACTGATTCAAATGCAACACTGGCTTTTAAAAACAACAACAACAGGGTATTGTCAGTGTATTTTAAGACCCCTTTTGTTAATGTAATCATAATTGAACATATCATAAAAAAAATAAAGATTGACAAATTTATTGCTTGAGTTCTTCGTTGGGTTTTACAGCAGAATGCATCCGAGATGCAGCAGTTTATTTGGACTTTTAATTGTGACAGTGGCGTAGGTAATGTGCCGTGTAATGGCAGTAATGTGGTTCTATGTAATTGTTTAATATAAAATATATTTATTATCTATAATTTTCATACCTTTAATACTTAACTGAAGGGTATAGACTCAGAAGATATATTGCCGGACAAGTTGAATAAGGCCATTAGGAATGGCATCAAATACTACTGTAAACACTTTGGCGGTTACAGGGATCTTATGAATGAATGAATTAATGAGTTTCTAAAAAACAAGGACTTATTTTTAAACGTAAAATATACTACGTATACCCAACGTATCAAAAATTAACTCAGGAATGATTTTCCAAAGTTTGCCTTTAGACTGCAGGTAGTTCTTTATCCATTTTTTTCCTTAAATACACAATTAGCAGAATTAAAGTCAAGTACATTAAGAGCACCATCTTCAGATGGAAAAAGACAAGACTGTTTTTTATGTAATGTGGTCTGTTCTTCCAGATGAAATTGAACAAAAAAGTATCCAGCTCTGTTATAACCGATTGTGGAACGTCTAATGCAAGAGCTGTATACACTAAACGTCACAACCCTTCAGTTCTGGATAATAACATTCTTCCTTTTAGTGACAGATCTCTCTTTAACCATGAATTTAATATTTGTTTAATTTTCTTTAATAAATATTTTGATTTGTAGGTGTCAAGACATTATGAAGTGGTTCTCACTATTTGAAAGATCCATATTTCAGCTAAAAGCTGTTTTGTCTTGGGATGTGCTCATTATAATTATTATAATATAATAATATAATATAATTATAATTTATTTTGCGCCTCAGAAGGCCTGCAGTACGCTCATTGATCCATAGCTCCTCTAGAGGGCGCTGTGCGAAAGGAAGAACTAACGTAGAAGAAGAAGACTGTGGGCGGCGGCGGGAAACATAAATAGGAGCTCTGTGTTTATATGAGTGAAATACATTACTTTTTATTATCCGGACGGTAAAAACTACCCAACATGGTTCAAGAATTTCATGTACTGAGATGTTTTTCCTGTCAAACATATCAAGTACAGCGGGTAACAAGAAATTTCCAAAAGAAAAGCATTCAAAAATTCTACACACCCATTTTGCTTTTTTATTTCTTAGATCTTTTAAGGCTTCAATGTAATGCTTAAGTTCAATTTTAAATAACGTAATGTTAGGTTTATTATTACTCCATTTTTGTTTGTATATATGGTTTTTCCCATGCATAATTCTTGAATAATTACCTAACTTTGCTCCAAACTCTTATTTTTATACATCAAAACTATATCTTTACCAGAGAGTCAAATCTTTAATTTGTAAATTGAAATATTAGATATTCAATATCAATCCAAAACATTTGGGTAGATACATATTCATAAAATAAATGTTTTATGGATTCTTCCTTTAAGTTACAAAAGAAGCATGTAGTCTCCATACCGCTAAAACCTTTTCTGACTACTAATCTCACTGGGTAAATCAAATGAATGACTTTACAAGTAACTTCTTTAACTTTATTGTTGAGACTAGGTTAACTCCAGACCTCTTTCCATTCAATCTAATAATAACGAATTCCAAAAAGCTATGCATTATGGGAATCATACCTGCGCTGACCTGCACTCATCCTTCCACCAGTGTTAGATTTTGATATTTTTGGTACCCAAAGCACACCGATGCACAATTTCTGGCCAAAATTCAGCAATATTGATGAATATAGGGAATGTTTAGGTCTATATGAGTTTGATTAGTAAATGTTCTAAGATGTGTTGCTCCAGGAACAGTGTTAGGAAATACTGGCTGTGTCTAAAAGCTAACTGTCCTATCAGGTAATGATTCTGCGAGCAACGTTTGCACACAAAAGTACCTCACATGATTTCAGACAAACTGCATAAAGGCAGCATAAAGGTTTAATGATCTACAACAAAATAGAGCTTTGGTGATTACTAAGCAAATGCTTAATTACTACCATATTAATTTCTCACTTGAAATGGCATCAAAAGTGGAAAAAGAAATGTCAAAAAAGTACATTGACACAAACTGACCACCAACCGCAAACTTTAAGTTTAAGTAACTTTAAAAAGTCTTTTTTTTTTTTTGCTCAACTGTCATGGAAAGAAACGCATACACTGTAAAGATTGTACTAAAAATCGTAGTCAGAAATGTACTGTGAAATCGATGCATGCTGGGTCATTTTCTTACAAATAACTGTGAATGAACAGCAGAATGATGCTAACAGCACAGTAACTTACTGCTCTTGTTTTACTGTGAACTCTCATTATAAAGTTGTCTTTAACAGTGCCACTGTCAGAAATCTACTTGTTCACTACTGTAATTATTTTGAAGTCACCATCCCGGTGATTGGTGATCCCATTTGTTTGGGATCTTGGACCTTGTAAATTCATATTCAATTTTCTGATCTAGTCATATCAGAAATGACAAATAAAAACATGTCAAAATGATGACAAGCTAGAATATGAATAAGCTAATTACCTGACTTTAAGATATTCAAACTATTCTTAGCATGTATATGAAATTTAATTTTAGCATTTTTTAAGCATGAAGATTAATCAACAACTTATTTTATATTCATAATTGTTTGTGGATGGACTTTACACAATAGTGAAGCAACTGCTGAGATGCGTCTTTAAAATGTCTCGATATACAAAACACAACAAATAAAAACAACACTTACAACATTACAAAATAAACAACACAAGCTTTATATGCACTGTAGAAACACAGTATGATGCTGTTTGTTTAGAAGAATATTTCTGAGAGTGCAGTTTGATACAAGAGAAGTCCCGCTGTGAAATTACTGTGAAAGTAATGCAATTATTAAAATGCAATAATGTTACACATTGTAGTCTGTAACACACACAGAGTGTCTTTGCCTGAGGTTCTGGAGGTCTAGTGCAGAGTTCAACTCCTGTAATCAAACAGTTGAATCTACTCTAGACATTCAGCTTTACTGGAACATTACAGGCAGGTGTGTTGGAGCCGGGCTTGTGATCTGATTCTGTTTGGATCCTCTACTCAGTTGTCTCCCCTACGCTACAATCACATTCATATTTGAGTGTAACACCAATCACAATCAATCAAATCCAAAAATCAATCAAAATCCAGTCAACAACAGCTGAATAGAACCAAGACCTGCCTTACATTTTTTCTTTTTTGATAATACAATGAAAAAATGTAGCGCAGGGCAGGTCAATATACTGAAGGAAAAAAATTATCTATTGCTACTTCTGTTTGTTTGGGTATTTTTGCCTAAAAATATAATTTCATATATATTCAGATATGTGCTGTTTAATATCCATTAGTTACCATAATAACCATAAAATGCAAAACAATGAAAACAACAAATTCTTGTACCTTAATTGATCTAAAAGCAGAATGAGATTTAACTGTGATTTTCTGTTGTTACGATCAGTTTAACTGGTAAGATCCTCAGAGGGGATGTTGTGCAGCGATTATATAAGAATGGAAAGACAGTCTCTGTGAAGGTTGATGTGAATGAGCAGAGACAGATGTTAGTTAGAGGATCAGAGAAGGACACATTTCCTCCGTCACAGTCCAGCTGAACTCTCACATGCTGCAGCTTCTCTTTAACTGTGAAGAGAGTCAAAGGTTGCGCTGGGGATTGTGAGCTGTATTTGCTGTTCATATACCGCATAAGCCAGACATTAGACTTAAAGAAAACCGCTCCCTTCCTTTGGTTTGATGCTGTGGTTATTCCAACACTCCAGTTAGTATTGTCTCCAACCTCCACATCCCAGCAGTGTGTTCCTGAGTTAAAGCCCTCAGAACCCAGAACACATAGATACTTGTCAAACCTCTCTGGATTAGCAGGATGATTTTGACGTAAATCGCTGTCCGACACACTGGTCAAATCAGAAGAGAGTGTGAGCCGAGGATGTGCTGTGTTTGGATCTAGAGTCAATGGAGCTGCAAAGAGAATTAAATCAGATTAGAGGATGAAATATGATGGTATTAGAAATACAAACCTATTTACATAAACATACACCATGAAGAATAGACTGTTCCCTTTCATGGGAACTTCGAACTGCGTCCTCTAGGGTTCGCTATGGGGAATGCCTCGTCGTGACCCGTGTCTGAAGCATACATTGAAAAAACACCAACTCGTTGGCCGGCGACAGCCATGACGTCACTACCGGTGCGATTATAGTATAAATAGGCGCCGGGAGCTACACATCATTCTCTTCTTCGTCTTCATTGACTGTTTTGTTTGAAGCGTGCATTTCTGTGGTAAGAGCGATCTCTATTTATCTCATTATGGCGAGCACTAGCAAAGCATTTAAGGATGTGTGCATCCGTGTTGACGTTGTTTAACATCTGATGACACACACGATCTATGCGTTGTTTTGTTTGGGCAAAGAGCACACACGTGATGTCTCCGAGGGGGCAATCGGCGTGCACTGCGAGCAAAAAGAGCACGAAGCTCTCGTTTGTCTCTCTTTTCGAGGAAAGAGGGGCAGCCATCTGCTTCCCGCGGTTCAGGACCCTCCGCTGCTGAGGCACGGAGGAGAATGAGCTCGTGGGGATC
>NW_015507759.1:1502-32146 GCF_001515645.1 Sinocyclocheilus grahami | reverse complement strand
TTTGAGGATCAGAGACTGGCTCAGAAGGCTAGTGTCGCGGCTCATGCTCCTCCCCCGCCCACGGGTAGGGGTAGGAAGAATCGCGGGTCAAAGGAAGGTGAGTAAAAGACCTAAGGGATGTGATCCAGACAGGGCGTCAGTGCTTTTGTCCGGATCAGAGTGATACCTCAGTATCTACTCATTTCCTTCGGGGGTCTTACATCTGCCCTTATCTTCACCTTCCTAAATTCCCCTGTAACCACCATCTCTCCACCTGACCGAGGTTAAGTGGGAAATTTCCTGCATTATAGTCTCCTATACTGGACCTGTTAGGTTTGGTTGGTTCTATGGCTTCATAGTGACCATCTTACTGATGGTCCGGTCTAGAGGCTTCTCTGGACAGAGCTCCGATGCGGGAGCCATGGCGGGTGAGTATGATCCATGTCTAAATATATGTATACCTGTATATAAATAAATGTACTGGTGGTTGTGTGTATACCCTTCTGCTAGTTTCTTTGCAGTGTTTTCCCAGGTCCTGTGTGTTTCTGTCCCTTTTCAAGGGTAGGTCCTCGGTGGGCACCCCCGCTGCTGTTTATTTCACTCGTCGATATATGTCCAGAAGGTAAGTAAAGCCGGGTTTCGGCTTCATACTTCCTGGATCATGTGGCCATAACACAGGCTTCTGCGGGAGCCTTCGTGTTCATCGGGCCCCCGGCGCGTCACTGCAAAAATTTCCTGGACGTCCGGTCTGGTTTTCCCGATCACCAGGATATCCTCTTGAAGCATCACCCCCCCTCACCATTGAGGGTTATTGTGAGTATGATATTTCTTTCGAGCGTTAATCCTCTCTGAGGAGTTGGATTCCTCGCTCCATGGGCTGTCCTCGTGGTAGTATTGAGCAATGCTCCCCTTTTATCAAAGGGTTACCTGGCATGAGCAACTTTATTCCTCTGAATTCGGAGTTCTCCTCTCACTTGAGAAGTTTGAGTTAAGTGAGTTGAGTTTGAAGGTTACTTATGTAACCATGGTTCCCTGAGTAGGGAATGAGACACTGCGTCCTCTAGGTTTCTTGCCATGCTGCGGACGCAAGCTTCAGATGAAGAAGTGAAATGAATGCTCCTATTTATACTATAGTCGCACCGGTAGTGACGTCATGGCTGTCGCCGGCCAACGAGTTGGTGTTTTTTCAATGTATGCTTCGGACACGGGTCACGATGAGGCGTTCCCCATAGCGACCCCTAGAGGACTCAGTGTCTCGTTCCCTACTCAGTGAACCATGGTTACATAAGTAACCTGAGACGTTTAGTAGTCATCATGAGTTTGCAGTATGATCTGATGATCTTATGAAATACAGTTCAGATTCACTTCAAATTCATAGAACTTAAAGTGATTATTACATTTATTTATATCAAATGTTGATCTGTCTGTCTTTGTTTCTTAACTATTTAATCTTTTGTGTCTGGAGACTCACTGTGTTGGAGAGTTTCCTGCATCTTCCTCCAGACTCTGAACCGCAAGTCACTCAAGTAATGTGACGCATGAATCAAAGCTCCAGAACTCATCTGTGGATCCGGCTGTGAGATCTGGACTCTGGAAGAACATTCAGGAGTCAGAACTGCAGTGGATTTGAGTTCAGATCCACTGAGAGAAGAAACACCAGCAGCTCAACTTACCTTTCCATCGTGATGCTAAATTCCTGGAAAATATAGAGTTTGAAAAACATTTTAATATCTCATCAAACACTCATAACAGTTCATTTTCTCTCTATACAAATTAATAGTTTGATCATTGGGTAATTGGTGAGTTATTCTGTGCACAAACAATGAAGCTAAATTCAGTTGTCACCTTCAGAAAGCAGTAATCGAATGCGATTGTCATGCGCAATTTGTTAGTAATGCCGGTTCTGTAATCAGCAGGAAATCATCATCACATGCTTTCAGATGGAGCAGCATTTACTACACAGAGCCGTAGTTCACTGACAAGTAATGCAAAAAAAATAAAAATTTGCAGACGATTTTATTGCGCGATTATGAAATCGAAAACATCGTTCGCGATAATGACAGATGTTTGCATAGTTTCTCAGTGAACTACGGCTCTGTGAAGTAAATGCAGTTCCATCTGAAAGCATGTGAAAATACCACATTTAATAACATGTTTTTACTCCAAACTCACTTCATAACTGTAATGACGATTCAGTGACGTTGGGATCCATGTGCAGCTTTATTAACAACCAGACAGGCAAAGTTCAGTCAACAGTATACAGGGGTAACGTAGGCAAGGCAGAATCATAACCAGAGTCCATGCAAAGGGTCGAGGCAGGCGGCAGACAGAGGAGAGAGTAAATCAAAAAACAGAGCAAGGTCAAAGAAGCAAGCAGCGAACGATCAGACAGGTCTAAACAATCCAGGTATGCAACAGGTAATCAAACAAGGTATTAACAAGGGTGATAACCAGAGGTGAGGCTGACGTTGATATTCAGCTTTTGATAGAAGGCCGACCAGACTCGGGAGGTGAATTGTGGCCCCCGATCGGAGACTATGTCCTCAGGAAGACCATAGAATCTGAACACATAATTGCATAAGGATTTGGCCGTTTCCAGAGCAGTGGGCAGTTTGGGCAGAGGGATCAAGCAACATGTCTTTGAGAAACGGTCAATAACTGTGAGGATAGTGGTATGACCCCTGGACAAGACCACTGAGTTATCTGTTTCTTGGACCAGGAAATACACAGGTTATGCTTCTCGAGCCAGGGCAGTCCCAGGATAATGGGTGTCTGAGGGGATTGGAAAACAAATAAACGGATCGTCTCAGTGTGGAGAGCTCCTGTACGTAGAGATAAATCCTCTGTGATGAACTGAATCCGACCAGAGCTCAAAGGACGCCCGTCTAATGCTGCCACTGCCAAACAAGATTCACATGGAACAAGGGGAATTTTATGAGTTTTGGAGAATTCGGAATCAATTCATAGTATTTAAGCAGTGATAAAGGCATTGCATTATAAATATACTTTATTTGAATGAAAATTATAATAATAAGAACTCAGATAAACCGTATATTGCCGTAGTCGTGTGTTTATTAGTCACGTTGAATCAATGAAAGCAGTTGAATCTTCTGTTTATTCAGCTGCAGCGATAGGCATTTTCTGGGTTTCTTCTGGGAGGCGTATTTGGAGTTTCAGCGCGAGAGCGCCCTCTGGCCTTCAGATGGAGATTTACTGCTGATCACAGAACCGTGCTTCACTGAAAGATACGCATGACAAATCGCAGCTTCTGTCGAATCGCGATCTCGATTCCATTTCGATTTATCGTGCAGACCTATTTGGAAGTTTTCATAGTTTTTGTCAATTGTATGACGTATGATCATTCTCATGAAGTAGTCCCATTTGTGCCTGAAATTTGTAGGACATACATTTTTTAATTATTTAACTTGCAAAGGATAAACAGATACAAATATTACTAGCAAAGCACTGCTTAGCATATGAAATGAAAGCCATTTTCTGATCATACCTTGTGAGATGGAAGCACTTCACTGATGGGTCTGAATGTGTGATTGACGTGTTTCTCTGAGTCTCTGCACACTAAACACACCGGCTGTTTGTCCTCCAGACAGAAGAGTTTGAGTTTCTCTCTGTGTAAACTGCAGATCTCCTCAGATCCTGATGAGCGCCTCTCGTTTCTCTCCTTTATCAGTGAATCACACAAGTTTTTTAACGCTAAATTACGTGGAGGCTCTGCTTTTGACGATATTCTCCTGCAGACTGGACACTCCTGAGTTTTCTTGGTTCTCCAGAACTGTTGAAGACACTCTTTACAGAAACTGTGACTGCAGGACAGAATAACAGGATCCTTGAAGATTTCACAGCAAACGGGACAAGAAAACTCTTCCACAGATTTGGAATCCATTTCCTTTTCTTGTAAAAGCTGCAACGATCTACAATTTACTTTCACTTTCTGACTTTGAAAAGTAAATAACAATTACAACCAAAATCAAACCTATTCTGTTCAATACACTTCTCATAAATCCTCATTTATAGTGTCCTCCTCTGATCTCCAAAACACTGACTCTTTAACCTTCAGTAAGATATTGGAGAAATCATAAGACTAGTCACTTCCTGGTAGAGTAAAGGTTAAAGATAAAGAAGGGTGGAGTTTCTGATGTGTTTTGAGCTTCTGAACAGAGACTGAATGTACAGTTGAACTTTACTTGTGCTTTCATCCACCGGACTCAATTAACTGAACACTCGGGGAAGGGAATTACAGCCTATAAATTTATAAATCAATCGATATAAATCTGTCATTTTTAACATTGACTCTTGTGTACAGATCTGATTCAAATGCAACACTGGCTTTTAAAAACAACAACAACAACAACAACAACAACAGGGTATTGTCAGTGTATTTTAAGACCCTTTTTGTTAATGTAATCATAATTAAACATATCATAAAAAAAATAATAATAATAAAAAAAAGATATACAAATGTATTGTTTGATGCGGCAGTTCTTCGTTGGGGTTTTACGGCAGAATGCATCTGAGTTTATTTTGACTTTTAATTTTGACAGTAATGTGCCGTGTAATGGCAATAATGTGGTTCTATGTAATTTTTTATATAAAAGATATTTATTATCAATAATTTTCATACCATTAATACTTAACTGAAGGGTATTGACTCACAAAAGCTGAATAAGGTCATTAGGAATGTCATCAAATACTACTGTAAACACCGCGGTTACAGGGATCTTATAATAATTAAAACAGTAATTAAAGATATGTCCATTTTACTGAACAACTGTTTCACCAATATTACATCATTATTATACCAGTTTCTGTAAAACAAGGACTTGTTTTTAAACGTAAAATATTTCTTGAGTTAGTTCTATATAGAGAAAAGTTATGCTTAAAAATGAGCATCCATAAAAAAACTGTTTATGAAAAGAAGACGGCTTTATCAGAACATTATTTACATCAAAATTACACCTAAAAAAAACAAAAACATCTAACATACCCAACATATCAAAAATTAACTCAGGAATTATATTCCAAAGTTTGCCTTTAGACTGCAGGTAGTTCTTTATCCATTTTTTTCCTTAAATACACAATTAGCAGAATTAAAGTCAAGTACATTAAGAGCACCATCTTCAGATGGAAAAAGACAAGACTGTTTTTTATGTAATGTGGTCTGTTCTTCCAGATGAAATTGAACAAAAAAGTATCCAGCTCTGTTATAACCGATTGTGGAACGTCTAATGCAAGAGCTGTATACACTAAACGTCTCAACCCTTCAGTTCTGGATAATAACATTCTTCCTTTTAGTCACAGATCTCTCTTTAACCATGAATTTAATATTTGTTTAATTTTCTTAATAATTGGATGCACATTATTTTGATTTGTAGGTATGAAGACATATGAAGTGGTCCTCACTATTTGAAAGACCCATAATTCCTCTAAAAGCTGTTTTGTTTTGAGATGTGCTCATTATAATCCAAAAGAATCTGTCAAATGTGCTAATTCCCTCAGTCACACACAGATGTTTTACTTGTTTTACGCTGATTGATCCTCTAGAGGGCGCTGTGCGGAAGGAAGAACTAACGTAGAAGAAGAAGGCTGTGGGCGGCGGCGGGAAACATAAATAGGAGCTTTACTTTATTTACTTTTATTCTCCGAGTCCGGACTGTGAAAACTACCCAACAACATGGTTCAAGAATTTCATGTACTGAGATGTTTTTCCTGTCAAACATATCAAGTACAGCAGGTACTGTTTCGCATGTCCCAGATGAAATTGAACAAAAAAGTATCCACCTCTTTTATGACCGATTGTGGAACGTCTAATGCAAGAGCTGTATACACTAAACGTCTCAACCCTTCAGTTCTGGATAATAACATTCTTCCTTTTAGTCACAGATCTCTCTTTAACCATGAATTTAATATTTGTTTAATTTTCTTAATAATTGGATGCACATTATTTTGATTTGTAGGTATGAAGACATATGAAGTGGTCCTCACTATTTGAAAGACCCATAATTCCTCTAAAAGCTGTTTTGTTTTGAGATGTGCTCATTATAATCCAAAAGAATCTGTCAAATGTGCTAATTCCCTCAGTCACACACAGATGTTTTACTTGTTTTACGCTCATTGATCCTCTAGAGGGCGCTGTGCGGAAGGAAGAACTAACGTAGAAGAAGAAGGCTGTGGGCGGCGGCGGGAAACATAAATAGGAGCTTTACTTTATTTACTTTTATTCTCCGAGTCCGGACTGTAAAAACTACCCAACAACATGGTTCAAGAATTTCATGTACTGAGATGTTTTTCCTGTCAAACATATCAAGTACAGCAGGTACTGTTTCGCATGTCCCTTTTAGTTCAGAATTAAACCTGTTTTTCTGTTTTTCTCGCGTTGTAACGTTAGCTGCTAAATCACAAACGCTTGACATAAATCCCTCAGCCCTTAGTTATCCACTTAACGTTTCTTAAAATTAATGTCAGCGTCTCCGCCTCGCATTCAGATTGTCTAAATATTAGACAATGTCGATTAATCTATTGTAATTCATCTTCATTTTGTTGAACCGAGATCTTGTGGCCTGTGCTGTTTTCAGTGAACAAACGTTCAATAAATGTTATTTGTATCTCGTCACCATCTAATTATGCCAATAAGCCTTTGTTACTTCTGAAAAATGTATGTGTTTTTTCCAAATGAATGTCGAATTGAGTCAAAAGCTTGTGAATCGGAGTAACCGATTATTTTTCTCCTCTAGATGAAGAAGAGTAAGACATGGACATGTAAAGTGTGCGGCGAGAAGCAGTCAGTGAAGAAGGTGAAACTGACTCTAACAGTTGAGCTATTTTTACAATTTATTTGATAAGTGACTCAAATGATAAAAAGGAGCATTTACCATTTAAATTACACAAAAAGAGAAAAACAAAGATGCCTAGTAGTACACACATCACGTGGATTAAGTTAGCTGCTATTTGCAATTGTTTAATTTAATAATAATAGTAATAATATAATTTTGTCATTTAATAATTGCTCATTTATGATACACTTTGTTAGTAGCTTGTGCATGCGAGTGTTGATCAGTTGGTACACTAAGAAAAATATCTAGAAAAATGGAAAATGTGTAGTTTTACTTGTTTACTAGCTAATAAAAAAACGTAAATTGTACTCGTAAAAATGTGTACGTTTGCAAAAATCTAACGTAGGCTATTTAAAAACAGTTATTTACATTTTTATATTATATTATGCGTTTATATTATTTTACAAACAAATCTAAATGAACATATATATATAAAATGTATTTTTTTTGTTGAGATTTGATGCAGTGACACAATTTTGCGTTGTGATTACATAATGACGTCGTCGTCACAAAAATCACAACGTCATTTAGCAACTTTTAGCAACAAATCAACCTTGCTTTAGCAACTTCCCCTGAAAAATATTTGGCAGCACGCACAGTCACCGCCTCGAGCACCGCCCAGTGTCCCACTCTCCTTTTGCCAAACCCCAGACAACATCGCGTCCATGCTTTTGCTGAGCAACAACAACACGGAAACATGTCGAAAAGGTTAACTTTAACCACGAAAGCAGATTGGCCGACCTTATTATGAGGTGGATCACATCTAACGTGTATAGTAACACATCTCACCGTGTCTATCTAGTCGTGATGAAGATGTATATACATTTCAATTTCAGCAGGCAACTATTTTTACAGCTACATTATTGTTCCAGCCACAATTAATCACAACAATGTATATACAATTACAAATGATTATATATAACTCATCAGTTTGTTGTTTTACACACATGCACACAGACATTATTTCATACACGACATGTCGTGCGATGCAAGAAACATAGACATATGGCAAGAAATCTGTAGACGCGCCCATAACAACAAAAGACAATACTTTATTGAACCTTTTCTGATAAGAAGTGTGCGCTGCAAACGCGAGCATTTTTGACGATCGTTTCTGTCCAGTCTGCTCATTTTATCGCGTTTAACCACAGCTGTCGTCGGTTTTTTGTCTGGCAGTGGCAGCAGATATGCGATCAAATTTATAATTTGAGGCTGTATTACATAGATTCTGGCACCCAACATCACAACAATATGATATTTTAAGCTCATGTAGCCGAACCTGCGCTGGTTTGAATGGGCCGCCTCCAGTTTCCTCTGTTTTGCTGCCTCCAGCTAGCGCTGTGACGTCGGCTGACCCTAGTTACCTGTGGTTGGCCTGGCCGGGGGACACTCAGAGAACAACAGGCCAATCAGAAGAGAGGCTCATGAATATTAATTAGACAGGCCAAAATCGACCTGTTCTCAGCAGAGCTCCTGAGAAAGGAGCTGTAAAAATATATTGAGATGGTTTTTGGTACTTACACCGCAAATATATATTCTTAAGGACATCAAAATCTAAAATAAAACTCCAGAAAGGTGTACAATATGTGGCCTTTAAACCCTAACCCTAGAAGGGGCGACGTATCCTGGGGGATACAACTTTTGAGAAGCTGTGGGGAGAAGCAGTGAAATTGACTTATTTCTTGGTGTAATTTTGAAAGGGTGTTTGTTGTGAATATTTATGAGGTGATTTTGTTTCTACATTCTTTGTTTAGCTCACGGGCAGCATTTAAATCTGCATGGCCGCCTGTAGTGGGCAATCTACTCACCCTCCGATAAAAGTTGACCTGGTTCACATATTTACACATGTTGGAGGGGACTTACCTATTTAAAAGCATTCAGCATTAATGTTCAGCATTAGCTTATTGGGTTTACATTGAAATTTCATGAATTAAATGCTTACATTTTTTGTAATCGGTCTCTAAATGTTTGTATCTTGGGATACGTCGCCCTTTTAGGGGTATAAATCTATATATAAAAACATTACACTCCCCTCCAAAAATATTGGAACAGTGAGGCCAATTCCATTATTTTTGCTGTAGACTGAAAATATTTGGGTTTGATATCAAAAGATGAATATGAGACAAGAGATCAACACTTCAGCTTTTATTTCCAGGTATTTTCATCTAGATCTAATAAACACAACTTAGAAGATAGCACCTTTTGTGTGAGCCCACCCATTGCTCATGTGACCAAAAGTATTGGATCCGATTGACTTAAACTAGATTAAAGTGAATAAGACTTAACATTTAGTTGCAAATCCTAGTAACTGCATCAAGCCTGTGACCCATTGACCTCACCAAACTTTTGCATTCTTCTTTTGTGATGCTTTTTTTTCCCCACGTTTGTTTGTGGGGAAGTCGTGGCCTAATGGTTAGAGAATCGGACTCGTAACCCAAAGGTTGCGGGTTCGAGTCTCATACCGGCAGGGATTGTAGGTGGGGGGAGTGAATGTACAGCGCTCTCTTCCACCTTCAATACCACGACTGAGGTGCCCTTGAGCAAGGCACCGAACCCCCAACTGCTCCCCGGGCGCCGCAGCAAAAATGGCTGCCCACTGCTCCGGGTGTGTGTTCACTGCTGTGTGTGTGCACTTTGGATGGATAAATGCAGAGCACTAATTCCGAGTATGGGTCACCATACTTGGCCACATGTCACTTCACTTTCACTTTCACTTTTCCAAGCTTTCACCGCAGCCTCTTTCAGTTTTGGGGGGTTACTCCCTTCAGTCTCTTCTTTAGCAGGTAAAATGCATACTCTATAGGGTTTAAGTCTGGAGATTGACTTGGTCAGTCTAAAACCTTCCACTTCTTGCCCCTCATGAACTCCTTTGTTGCTTTGGCACTGTTTTTTGGGCCATTATCTTGCTGCATGATGAAGGATCTCCCAATCAGTTTGGTTGCATCTTTCTGTAAATTGGCAGACAAAATGTTTCTGTACACTTCTGAGTTCATTTAGCTGCTGCTGTCATGTGTTGCATCATCAGTTAAGATTAATGAGCCCGTCCCAGAAGAAGCGATGCAAGCCCAAGCCATGACATTACCTCCACTGTGTTTCAGATGAGCTTGAATGTTTGGGATCACGAGCAGATCCTTTTTTTCTCCGAACTTTAGCCTTTCCATCACTTTGGTAAAGGTTAATCTTTGTCTCATCAGTCCATAAACTTTGTCCCAGAATTTTTGAGGCTCGTCTCCTATTCTTCTTGCTAATGAGTGGTTTACATCTTCTGGTGTAGCCTCTGTACTTTTGTTCATGAAGTCTTCTGCAAACAGTAGATTGTGATACCTTCACTCCTGCCCTCTGGAGGTTGTTGCTGATATCACTAACAGTTGGGTCTTTCTTTGCAGCTGTCACAATGTTTCTGTCGTCAACTGCTGATGTTTTCCTCGGTCTACCTGTTTGAGGTCTGTTACTTACTTCATCAGTGGTTTCTTCTTCAGGACATTCCAAAGGGTTGTACTGGCTATGGCCAATGTTTGTGTAATGGCTCTGATTGATTTTCCATCTTCTCTCAGCTTCACCATTCCTTGTTTTTCACCCATAGACAGCTCTCTGGTTTTCATGTTGGTTACACGTCTAACTATAAATGCAGTCTGCACAGGCAAAATCCAAATCTGAAACTGAGCACAGACATTCAGTGCTATTTATTGTTTGAATAATCAGTATAATAGGACAGACCAGGGAAACAAAACACACCTGTCAGTCACATGGTCCAATACTTTTGGTCACATGAGCAATGGGTGGGTTCAAACAAAAGGTGTTATCTTCTAAGTTGTGTTTGTCAGATCCAGATGAAAATACCTGGAAATGAAAGCTGAAATGTTGATCTCTTGTCTCATATTCATCTTTTGATGTCAACCCCAAATGTTTTTAGTCTACAGCAAAAATAGCGGAATTGGCCTCACTGTTCCAATACTTTTGGAGGGGAGTGTATATAGACTGTGTGATTTTGTGGCTTGTGTTTTAGAAAATCAAATCTTTTTGTAAACTTAAGACCCATATCGTTGGAAAGATCTGATAGTCAAGGTTCCATAGGTTCACATGGTGACTTTTTTTGTAATGGTACAAGTGATATTGTGACAGAAATTATTGATTTGTGACAGAAAACTGCATCAGAAAAATTCAATACTGTAGAGTTGAATATTATAATTTTGAAAAGAAAATCTCATCTTCAAATTTGGAACATAACTTGGTTAGACATATGTCTTTTGATTTTATAGCAATTTTAGAGTGCAACATATTTTATAAAATATTTATTTTATATAAGATAAAAACAAATTAGTATACTACAATATCTGTACTGTAAACTTCTATAACTTTTTTTATACTTAATTTTTTTTTAAATGCTTTTACTTTAGCAATAATCTGCTATGTGTCTTCTTTAAAAAGAGACCAACCTTAGGTCTGTATTCCAAAACATTCAGGAAAATAAGAGTCAAGTTTTGAAAAAAAATTTATGAAATTGTATAATAGCAATAAATTTATTTCCCAATGTCTCTTTATAGTTTTGCCCTTTTTAGGGTTAAATATGTACATAGCCTAATGATTATTTATATTAAAGTTGTGTAAACAACTTGAACAACATTTTTATTTTTATTTTTTTTCAAGAATTTAATACTTGTCACCACAAAAATATAAAACTGAATTTTAATACAGAAATTCAAAACAAGCCCATCTTAGGAGACTAAGACTACCGTTCAAAAGTTTGGGATCAGAATGATTTTTAATGTTTCTTGTACAGGAGTCTCTTCTGCTCATCAAGGCTGCATTTTCTGATCAAAATAATGCAGGAAAAAATTTTATATTGTGAAATATTATGATATACATTAAAATCTCATTTATACCTGTGATGCAAAGCTGAATTTACAGCCTCATTACTAGGGCTGGGTATCGAGTTCGATACTTTTTAGGCACCGACCGAATTGCCTCGATACCATCGAGTATCGAAAAACGTCTTGTCGTTCGGTACCAAATTTCAATATCTACGGGGTTAATCTCATCAGCGTCAGTGAGCCAATAAGCCTGCAGCACTAGCCGGTGTGTTCGACTAGAAGAGGCGCGGCGCAGATCGATCAGTGTTTGACATCCGCGAGAGCGATTCGAAGTCTGCTCTCTTTAGCTCTCGTGGTACTGTAATACCAGCAGTATAGAGTAGCGCGGGAGCTGTGTGGAGTTCCCGTCATATGCAGATGTCCGTTCATACTAACGTTACACGACCGAAAGCATGTGTTATGTGACCATTCATGCAAACTGTAGCATCATATATTCCGCTTTTACCCAAAACTCACTTTAAACCACCATCGAGTGTTTGTAATAACTTGTGATTGCCGTCTAACAGGATTAACCGCATTAGACTGCATTAATAACTGCGTTAGCCTGCATATCAATGGCTCAAGCCTCTGTTATCAGCTCTAAAATGACGTTTAGGAATTTGCAACGGAAGGTTTGGGATGAGGTGCGTAAAAAAATTAGTTCAACCCACACACCCACACGAGATTTCAGGACGGAAACATGTCAAATGTCTTGAAACAAATGATCTGAACAATGTCTTGATGTGTGGTTGGGACTCCAGGCCGTTAAAGTTATTAGAGAAGTAATGCACTCCCGGAGGTGGTTATGTGGCCTTGACTATATGGTATGGTCTTTCTCAGTTCTCAAACAAATTAAGAACAATATTTTTATTGACTAAACGCAAGCGCTTATTCCGATAGAAAACACTGTATCGGTTTCCACTGATTAAGAAATATTTTTGTTTGCTTGGGTGGTAATATTAGGTCTATTATATTAATAGGGAAGGGGGCCCAAAAATGAAGATTTTAAAATAAAATCTTCATTTGTAACATAAAATCTAATGTGTGTTTTGGCCATGTAATGTTGCTGAAATTAAATATGTTATTACCTCTGAGTCAGAGCAGCGATCATGGAAGAGAGAACACAAGCAGACAGCGCTGGAAGCTGCTAATGCTCATCAGTAAATCAGTGGAAAATAAATAGAAATCATGATTCTGTCTGAGCTATGCGTTTTAAAACGAACACTAACTAGTGTAACTGTAGCCTAACAGATGTGTAAACCGAAGACTATTTGAGCTTTATTAAAACTATTTTGCACTGATTTATTGTGTTGGTTACATTTTGTTCCTTTGTGCAGTGGCTCAGGAGACGAGTCTTTGAGTTTGTATAAACATCAACAAGCTGAAAAATAAAACCGTTTTTTTTTTTTAGATAATGTAATCTTGTTAAAATTGATTTCATAAAATTGGTATCGAAAAAAGTGTCGTTCAGGAACCGGTATCGATATCGATACCCAGCCCTACTCATTACGCCAGTCTTCTGTGTCACATGATCTTCAGAAATCATTCTAATATGCTGATTTATTATCAGTGCTGGAAAATGTTGTGCTGCCTAATATTTTTTTGGAACCTGTGATACTTTTCTTCAGGATTCTTTGATGAATAAAAAGTTAAAAAGAAGAGCATTTATTTAAAATAGAAATGTTTTCTAACAATATACACTACCGTTCAAAAATTCTTTAATTTTATTTAGAAATTAAAACTTTTATTCAGCAAGGATGTGTTAAATTAATAAGAAGTAGCAGCAACGATTTATATTGTTAGAAAAGATTTATATTTTGAATAAATGTTCTTTAACTTTTTATTCTTCAAAGAATCCTGAAAAAAGTATAGCAGTTTCCAAAAAAAATATTTGGCAGCACAACTGTTGTCACTGCATGTATGAGTTGCATTTTTGTGCAATGCATTTTAGTAAATTAGTATGTTGCAAAAAAGTGAGCAACATGTCATTGACCCTTTGACTTTACAATGTTTTAAAGGGAACCGGATGAGAACTATGAAAACGAAGATGTTTATGAAAGTCCGGATCAAAATCCTAAATCAGAGGTAAAGCACCAATGTCCATTCAGTCCTTTTATTATTAATGTCCATTCAGTCCTTTTGTCTGCTCAGTTAAATGTTTATCATTCAGGGAGAAACCGAGAAGTCACTTGTAGATCAATTGAGTATCAATACGTTTGCCAACAGCACTGGCCTTATAAGCGTCCTCTCTTTGTAGCAGGAAGTGACTCACGTCAGCCGCTGGAGTAAATACACTGATCAAACAGCTGAGAGTCCAAATGGACATGAAGATGAGGAAGAAGATGAGAATGTTTACACAGAAAGACACCGATTCAGAAGCCAAGGAACCAGGTACCTTGTCAATAAAAGCATTGAATCTGTTAATGAGGCTAAATACTACGGCTATTAAAGAAAACTTTAATCATTAATAAATAAAAACCAAAGAATCTTGGCACAAACGATCATGAAAAAATTGTCTTGTATTTTCAGACCTTTATTATTAAGCATGTGAACAAATACCAATGTAACCTCATTTTACAGGAAAAGGAAGAAAATCTCCTCTTCAAAGTCTTTTGGTGGCCGTGATGGTAACTGTGAGGATGAGGAGTCATGGACTGGTTGTTCTGGGTTTAAGAGACGGCCGGATCAGGTAAGCCACACAACGCACTTTAACACATCTGCAACAGTATAAAGACTCATGTGCAAAGATACTGCAAAACGTCCTGTTTAAAAAAACACCGTTTCAACACAAACACTTCTTGTATCTATCGCAGCCACTGCAGCATGACAGGAGATTCAATTCATCGTGGAGTAAAGGATCTGCTTCCAAATATTCCTCCTATGGTGGGTCAGGTAATATGGAGCCGTGCACTAGCACAAATCTCCCATCATCCCGTCAGGCTGATTGTTATCCTACAGCCTGCTCCAGTTCCACAGCGGAGAACTCTGGTGAAAATAAACAGTGTAACTCTTCACATAAGCCGCCAGCAGCTGAGGTAACCAAAGGCCTTCTCCTGCACAGCAACAGTCCTTCTGTTTCTTCTCGTCAGAAGTGTGGTGAATCGAAGATTGAGAATAAGGACTCCAAATGGGACAAATTCCTCACAGTTGTCCCTAATCAGCAGGACGAGGAAGAGTATGACGCTCAAGATTCCCCTAATTACAGTGATAACACAGCAGTGGCTTGTTTCTCAGAAGCACTTACAGACAAGAGTGTGGATTCTGAAGAGTGCGGATATCCACTGGATGGAAAGAAGGACAGTGGTGCTCTAGGGAGGCAGAAGTCTGTTGGTGATATTTGTGTAGATGGAAATGTATCCAGTCCAAACATCAGTCACCGCTCAAAGCCAGCCGGTTTTGAAAGCGCTGTCTGTAAACAGCCTACACTATTTAAGATGCCGTGTTCAAGCCTTTCCATAAACTCCCTGTTCTTTACCGATGAAGACTTTGACGACACATTTTGAGAATAAGTTGCATTCTATTCAAAAATCTAAGTTTTATGATGTTACCATATCCTCTTGCATTGGTAGTTAAACCATTCTCCACAGTTTTGCACATTTAAGAAAATACAAACTTTTTTTTTTTTTGCATTTTATTGAGGATAGAAAGTACAGGAATTTTAGAAGACCTACAGTGCCATTAACCTGATTCCATCTGTTTATTCGAACTAACAATAAAAACACCCAGGTTTCTGCTGAGCCTGCAAACTCTTCTTATTAGTTATGTAAATGCAAACAGAAAAAAAAAAATCACACAAATGTAGACCTCTACTTTTATATGTAATATGCATATACAACGATAATAATCTTCATAACATAAGGTGTAATGCTAATGACAGAAATGCTGAATATATCTATTTTGCATAAAAGCCCAATAATGAACTTAACTACGTGCCAAGTCACCCGAGTAACTGATATTGTTGATAGCATTTACGTTAAGAATTTGTCATTGAAAAAGTATGGAAAAACTTTGTTAACAGAAAATAGGCCAACATTTTCTAACATTATTAGTTATGGCCCAGCAGGGGGCGTATTACAGAAAGATCCTAACTTTAAAATCTGATCTTATCTGTTTGGTAACCATGGTCATTTCAGTTGGGACCACATTTAGGATAAAAGCTATTACAGAACAGCATTTCCTAAGTGTGTTATCTTATCTTAACTACAGATAGGAAGGGGGTATTACAGAAACCTCCTAACTTGACAAAAAATCCTAAAAACTCTTAACTTTAGGACAACCCCACAGCTGTCTTAATTTCAAAATGATTCGAAAGCTAATGGAAAAACTGCACTGTCCAACAATGGTATTACATTTATTATTAATTGAAAATGAAGAACGGAGATGTTTAATGGTAGAAAGACTCTTGGAGGACCCTGAAGATGTTACATTTTGATGACAAAACACTTATAAGTAATTACAGACTGCCGTGCAACATATTACAGTAGCACAGGAACTGCAACCAGGATTACAGAGGCCAACAAAAGCATCACGGAGCATTACCGGTTATAGTGCAAGTGACTAATGCCTCACGGTTTTTTTGCAAAGGGTGATTTTCAAAGTGAAGTAGCTTCTGTTATTTTGTTTACCTCATCAGCAGCTCGAGCAGTGTTGGTTGCTTGGTAACAGACCTGAGTGGATTGTCGAACTTGATAATGCAATTTAAGATTTCCTAACTAGAGATAAGATACGATTTTATAAGATAAGAATCCCAAATCAAGTTAAGATTTGCTTCTGTAATACGAATTTGTGAAAAATCCTAATTTAACATATATCTTAAGTTAAGACCTAAGATAAGAAACTTTCTGTAATATGCCCCCCTGGTCTTCTTTATTCCTGTGCTCCTTCTCTACTTCTGTGGCCCGGGTTTGGAGTACTGGATGGTATCCAGGGCAGATCCGATGTCGAAATTCTTGGTGTGGAGCAGTCTGGTCAACCATCCACCCTCATCGGTGAACCCCATGGAGAGCATCTGAGAAAGAGTCTCCACCAGCTTGGGGTCTGCATCTGAGGGAGAGGTCATTAATATTAGGATGCCTGAATTGATATGAAGTGGACTGGAATTGGCTACTGGGTGATGCACGGTACCTTGAGGAAGGTGTGGGTAGAGAGCTGCCTCGCGCAGGCCAGTGGGACCTTTGGAGGCACTTGTGCTGAAGTCTGTACTTAGCGGGGCTGGAAGTTCTGTCCCGTCCTGCTCCAACCTAAGGGACTGCAGCTCTCCTGTGGAGGGGTCCACCTCTTTAGAGCTGAGATGAGTCCATTCCTCATCACTGCCTTGGTCTTTCTGCCCCTAGAATAGAAGGAATGAACGTTAACCGAATGTAGCTTCTCGGCCTTTAATATCTACCTTCTGAACTTTTTAAATATCCAACTTCTAAACTTCTGCCTTTTTTGGCTTTGAAAACCCGAGATGTCACAATCCTGTATACTATCAGGCAGGGGAGTAGAATACATAGGGGATGTGCCCACCCCCCCACTTTTAATACAACAAATTTTTTCCCCCGCACTTTTTCGGGCAAGTGTGTTCACGTTGAGGTTTTCAGTGACCAGTGTAAATATATCTAGATTTAAATTCAAAGATGGTCTATGCATGACCTGGCATTTTATTCATATCCAAAATGATGAGATGTGAACATTGCGGCGCGCTAAACTCTCATGCAGTGTATGTTTCATTCATACTCTAAGCTAGAGGGCGCTCTCACGCAGAAAGTCCAAAATTGACTCATAGAAGTAATAACTTGTGACATGCAGGAAATCCCTAATACGGACAAAGGCATCCAGCTATAGCTGTAGCTAAGCTGAATAAAAAAAAAACGTAAAGACAATACATGCACACGATTGCGACAATATATGTGACCCTGGACCACAAAAGCAGTCTTAAGTCGCTGGGGTATATTTGTAGCAATAGCCAAAAATACATTGTATGGGTCAAAATTATCGATTTTTCTTTTATGCCAAAAATCATTAGGATATTAAGTACAGATCATGTTCCATGAAGATATTTTGTAAATTTCCTACCGTAAATATATCAAAATGTAATTAGTGATTTGATTAGTAATATGCATTGCTAAGAACTTCATTTGGTCAACTTTAAAGACGATTTTCTCAATATTTAGATTTTTAGTTGCATCTCAGCCAAATATTGTCCGATCCTAACAAACCATACATCAATGGAAAGCTTATTTATTCAGCTTCCATATGATGTATAAATCTCAATTTGAAAAAAATTTACCCATATGACTGGTTTTGTGGTCCAGGGTCATATATGGTTTGTGTGGGTTTTTCAAGTCACCTCCAGTTAATAAAAAAAGCATCTGAATAATGCAGTGCTAACTGACATAGCATTTATTACAGTGGTCTATAGAAACTATAAAATATATTTTCTGCCTTGATCTGTGATAAAAATTTTTAAAAAAGTGTAGTATATTTACAAACCATAAAACTGCAATTAGGAAAATATATATTATAAATATATTATACAATCAATAATACAAATTACTGGTAATTGTCCAGCAGTGTATTTGATTTTAGCCAATTAAAAGTAAGAGACAAGAAAAAATAATAAAACCTGTCAATTAGACAAAAAAAAAAAAAAAAAGGTTAACATTTCTGTCCCCCTCACTTCTGAAATGATGGCTACACCCCTGCTATCAGGCATTGTAGAACTGCTTGCATATAGTTTTACCTTTGTTCCCTCACTGATGCTCTCTTCAGTGGCCTGACTTCCAGGACCAGACCCTCTGGAGAGAAGCCCTATGGAGCCACTCTCACTCCGAGCACTAGGTGGCCCACTGGAGGCAGGAGGATTTGGTGTAACTTTGGTCCGCTGCCCCTCATGCTCAACGTCGATGTCCACATCTATACCTGGAAAGGAACAAGCATTTTTATTTTGAAGGGTTAGGTAACATGCCAAACAAAGAAGTATCCGGATGGTATGTTAGAGGCAAAAATGTTTGGGAAAGGCCAAAAGCATTAGTAATAAACCCAAAGAAAGGGAACTTACCAAAGGGGCTCAACATGGCCGCCACTCCTTCTCCAATGTTCTTTAGGTACTCCATATTGGCCAGAGAGGAGTCAGTAGCAGCTGTGGATGATAACACCGTTTCTATCAGTGTTGGTCTACAGCATTGTAACAAATTATTCTAAGCTCAAATTTCATACATATGTCAACCAAACCAAAGTGGTCTATGAATGGGACATTAGCTGCATCGGAAAGCTTAGGCAGCTGACTTGTTTGTGCACAAAGGTACTACCCAATCCTTTAGTTGTTCACAAACTGACCAGCAATCACATCTCTAACGCAACTCTTTATTTTTTAACTCGTTCACACAAGCCCTGTCGCGTTCCTCCTACTTCGCAGGTTTTACATTAGACCGTTTGATTGATGGTGTCTCACCGTTCTCTCTCATGTTTTCAGAAGCATCCTGGTTTTGCTGGACTCCAGATGGGCCTGGCTGAGCCTGGTTTTGCTGGACTCCAGATGGGCCTGGCTGAGCCTGGTTTTGGGCCTGAGCTTGAGCCTGAGCCTGAGCCTGAGCCTGGGTATTTGCCCACATGCAGTGTCTCATCTTACGCCACAACTTCCCACGAGGGAACCACTGCACACAAAAGATTCACTTGAATCAGTATGTTCAGATAATTTGGAAACCAAAATGTATTGTACGTAGTACAATACACACAGACACAAAAGCAGTAAAAACGGCATTCACCTCAAACATGTTGGCCATGGGGTGAAAGAGGGGCAGGAGAGGATGCTCCTTGTGGAGGCCTTTGCCCTGGCAGGAGGAGCACAAGTCATAATCGGGGCAAACGGTGCACTTGAAACGTGTTCCAAACACCGGCCCGTCGCACCCGTCACAGGTCACCCCTGTGTGCAGCATTGGAGGGTGATGATGAGGAGGCCCCATGTGAGGTGCTCCTGGGGGACCCATTGGATGTGGACCCATAGGATTAGGTCCTGGGGGGCTAAAGTGAGGGGCACCATGAGGCGGAAGGAATGAGAACCCAGGGACCCCATGAGGTGAGGGATCACGTTTGTGCTCCTTTCTTTCTGAAAAGGGAAGAAATGCGAGTATTGCTGTTAATTGGAGATGTTTGTGTACACTGGAGACATTTAAAAGACTCAAGGGTGTAGTACTATCAACCGCCTCTTGTAAGAATCTGTTCACATTCTTTGAAAGTATTGTACATGTTTCCCATCAAAAGAGCTTGTAATACATGTAAGTGGCTATTACCAGGCCAGATAGCAGAGAATACAGCATTTATAGTATTCAAAGCTTCATAATTCTAAGAATGAGCTAAAGAACCAATAAAAGAATGTTACGAGTAATTGCAAAAACAATGAACAACATATTAATTTGTTTCACTATGGCCAGGCTGCTACTTTATATTCATGGGGTCAATGTATGTTTAAGATTATGAAAATATGTACAAACTGCCTTGATTTTTATTTTTTTTTTTATCCTTGTTGGTGAAAATGTTTGTAAAGTATTTCATTAAACAAAAATGTAAAGCCTAAATGTCAAGTAGTGTAACCATGAAGCAAGTTTCTGGAGTTACTCCATTTGGCTTGAACTAACCTAGGCTTTTCATACAATCGCATTATCTTTTTAAAACTAATACTGACTATGACCTCTCAACATAAAACATGGCAGAGCAAACGACACTTGCATGGCAAATGTAATATGGCCAGATTATACACATACTATATAGAAGTCATTTTGTAATGGTCTCAAAGTAAGTGCTTATTCAGAAGAAGTACCTAGTCATAGAGTATCTGATTTCAGACGGACCCAGTCATCGGGGTCTGTTAGTCTATCTGTGATACTTCCCGTTTACAGTTTTCTTGTCACATGACAACAAAATGACTTCTGATTTGTGCATTCTTATTTGGATTGAATTTTCTAAGAAATAACTTTTTTTATTAACAGCCTCCAAACAGTTACACTACCTAGCCGGACAAATACATTTCAATTCAGATTGATGCTCTTCATAGAAGAGATATATTACAGTTATTGTCTGTATGAAATGCATTTTAATGTAATTTTGAGTAGCTTAATAGATCTGAACCATGTCATTGAACCTTAGGTGTGCCGAGCCTTTGCCTTCTCTGTTGCGGTCTCCAGTGGAGGGCAGTAGTTTCTACCATCTCTAACAAGTCTTTTTTTTTTTTTTGTTCAAATATGAATTTGAATTGGTTGTGTACGGTTTGTCTTCTGTCTAAAAGGCACATGACAAACTCATGCCCAGTGCCTCCTATCTTGAAAGGAATAAAGTAAGTGCTAGATACATTAAAGAAGCAGATGAATTATAGTTAATTCTTATGCTGAATTAAACTTGGAGCAAATAACACACACATACACACAAACTAGGTAAACATATATTACAATAACCTTGGTCTTGCTAAGAAGTAGTATCTGTATAATTACTTACGCTTGATGTAGAGACGGAAAGTGTCATCCTTCACAAGAGCCAAGCCCATCATTAGCTCATCATCAGAGGAGAAAGCAATCATGTCACCATCGTCATCTGGAGACAAAGCCCAGGATGTTATTTCAACTGGTTAGAATGACTGCCCTTATATTTTGGCTAATTTATTGTATGTATATTCTGCTGCTGTCCTTCCCTTCATGGTAATTTAATAGCACGGTGCTCACATAACTTTGTATCGAGGTGTATCAATGCGCAAAGTTGATACTCCTCAATTTAAAGTCTTGCCAATATTATATTTCATTTTAAAGAGGTTTATTTTCCTTAACGTGCCCAAGTCTAATGCCTCTTTGTTGAATGTCATTTAAACTTCAGATAGATAAATTAAACAATTTTATAGTATTAACAATAAGAAACGACAATTATTATCAGTGCCTGTGAGTGAGATGAATTAATGCATATTCATATTTATTTTAGAGCTACAGTAACATCTGATTTCTCTCAGCATGGGGACAGGAGAGCTGTCAATCAATAAATAGGGGGAAAAAGTAACTCAGATATTCTCTTGTAAATTAAAAAGTAACGCGTTACTTTACTAGTTACTTGAAAAAAGTAATCTGATTACGTAACTCGCGTTACTTGTAATGCGTTACCCCCAACACTGATTATTATTATTATTATAAAATTAGAATTAAAAACGGACTTACCTTTATAGAACATTTGAAAGGGCGCAGTGCTGAGACAGATGAAGACATCGAGCACTTTTCTCTTCAAATACTCGAAGCTCGTCGAGACATCCTGATCCACGGCAAAGCGGCGGATCTCCTTGTTGCAGTCCTCCTTACCGGTAAGGTAAGCTTTCACTGTCATCGACATTGTAGCGAAAAGATAGCGTCTCGGAGCGACCCTCTGGATGTGTTGCGCAGCAGAAAATGCGTTTCTCGAACACGGGACTCTGCGCTGGCTGCGTGAGACTGCGTTTCCTTTCCTCAGCCCACAGTTCCGTATATAAGCCTGAGCGTCATATGCAAATCCAGCGCTGAGGCGAGAGCGTCATATGCAAATGTAGCAGTGCATCAGCCAATAGCTGAGGCGAGCGCGTCTTGGCAGGAGGGGATGTCCAGCGTTCGTGTCGTCTCTGATCATGTGAGTCGCTGATCTGAGCAATGACCTGGCAATATGTGAGGGGAAATTCCCTCTGGATCACTGCCAAAGAATACAGCCCAAACGACAACAATAAACTATTGCGAATGTCACTGTAATTCTCTGATTCTTCACTTTTAACAAATGGTAGCTACATTACAGGGCATGTCACACAGTCTTTCTTGCTTCTGCTATATGACAATATAACAATGTTTTTCCCACATGCATTTATGTATGTATTTATTTAGATGTGAATAAACATATTTATATACATATATGCACATAACATGCATGCATTTATTTAAATATGTAAATGCATTATTTTGATGGAATCTCTGCTTTACTCCAGCTGGGTCAGTAACTGTAAGCAGGAAATCTGGAAATCTGTTGATCGATCATACAAGCTCTACTAACCCGCATAAGACTGATATGGTTGGTGTGAGGGTCTTGTATTTCTTCTACAGCTGCTGGCTAAATAAAGCGCTGTGTCATCATGAACCAGGGTTAGCAGACGCCTAATGAACCTGGCTCCCTGAAAAAACACATTTTGTAAACTATATGTACTTTAAGCTTAATAATTCATTATGTATTCTCCATCATAATCATGTATAAAAACGTAATAAATATATTTTGTATAGCTGTATATATATACACCACGATACTAGAAATGTGGACTGATGAAGAATATTAATATTTATAATTTTTCATGTATTAATTGACATTCATTCTTTTATAATTATAAATTACATTTTAGTATTTTTTTATTTAATATTGGAATACTACTACCACTAATAATAAAAATAAGAAGAAAAAGAATAGTTGTTATTATTAATAATAATAATAATAAATAATAATAAAATATAAATATACTGTGTCATCATGAATGAGGGTTAGCAGTCGACCTTTCAATATTTGTTCCTTAAAAACCATATTAAGGAAACTATAGGCCTATACTGTATGTAGATTACTGAACTATCTTTAAACTTAATGCATGTCCATTTAAAAATAATATGTAACAACTTAAATATATATATATACATATATTGTGTATTTTATATATATATATATATTTATTTATATATATGTGTGTGTGTGTGTGTGTACAGGTTTATATATCCTGGTGGGGACTTAAACCTCAATACACACAGACTCATGGGGACTCGTGTCACCTAAATTGAGGTCTCCATGGTTACAAAAGCTTATAAATCATACAGAATGAGTTTTTTTGAGAAAGTAAAAATGCAGAAAGTTTCCTGTAAGGGGTAGGGTTGGTGTAGGGCAATAGAATATACGGTCTGTACAGTATAAAAACCATTACACCTATGGAAAGCCCCCATAAACCATAAAAACAAACCCAAAAACCATAAAAACAAACCTGTGTGTGTGTGTGTGTGTGTGTGTGTGTGTATAAATAACATGTTCACAGTTATTAAACTATTACTTTTATAATTAAAGAATAAATATTAATTGATATTTTATTTTAGAATACTACTGCTGCTGCTGCTGCTACTGTTATTACTATTATCTTTGAATCTATTCATATTAATCAATATAAGCAAACTTCATTTCAGCCACCATTTAACCTTGTTTTACATTTGACATTTCAGCTCTAAGTTTTGGTGTAGGCACATGATGTCAGAAGTTGGTGACCCCTCCCTCACCTACAGTCCTCCACAGAGTGACTCTTTATTCTAGAAGCCTCCTGAAGAGCCAGAGATCGGAAAGAATGCCGTCACTCCGGAGCGCGGGGCCTGGCTCTGTCAGCTGACTCTGACTCACGCGCGTCATGTGCTTTGCTTTGTTTACAAGCAACATCTCCACATCCTTATAACACTGATAATGAGCTCATATTCGCCCGAACAAACAGCCCATGACTTAAACAGACAGACCCTATCGATTAGAGACACTCTTAGATGTTCTCTTATCACTTTAAATCGAAAGCACAATAGTAAAGATAAATGAATCAGGTCAGTGAGAGTTTTAATGTTTAATTGGTGAACTATATTGTTAAACATGAAGATTCCTGCCTTTAATTCGCCTATATGTTTAAATGAAACTGTAGAGTCTAACAATTGTTCATGCATTTACAGATAAGTGCGTTTTAACAGGGGTTAAAGAAGTTTCACCTTCAGTACAGTGCATTATCGACTGTCCATCTGCTGTTAGGACTCACATAGTGGCATGCCAGCACAATGTTGTTTATGTTGGAGTGGTCCAGAAAATAGACCAACACTAAATGCATGTTAAATACTGATTTGTTTGGAGAGTTTCAACTTTAAAGTAGGCTGTTATGTAAGTTGTTTGGAGAGTTTAAAATAAACGTAAACCGTTTAAAGTAAATGTTACTTAAATTACAGTAATTTCAGCTGCAATATGTTAATGGTTAGTTCTTATACTGATTGTTTTGGAAGCCTGTTTCCGCCGCTGAATAAAAATAAAAGAGTTAATTGCGACTTTTTATCTCACAATTCTGACTTTTTTCTCAGAATTGCGTCATATAAACTCGCAATTGCAAGTTAAAAAGTCATAATTGTGAGATAGAACTGCGAGATATAAACTTATATATATATGTGATATATAGTTTTTTTTTCTAAAAACAGTATTAAAGTTATAAATATAACTGCACATAATAAATACATAAAAATTCAAATATGTTTTTGGGGAGTCGCACCTCATGACCTTTTGCAACGTGACCTTTAAACTACTTAAATGAATTTTAATTCAGAAATGTAAAATTCATAAAGACATGTAAGTAATCCATGCGTTCATGACCTCAAGGTTAGATTATTGTAATGTAGGGCAATAGAATATACGGTCTGTACAGTATAAAAACCATTACACCTATGGAAAGCCCCCATAAACCATAAAAACAAACCTGTGTGTGTGTGTGTGTGTGTGTGTGTGTGTGTATAAATAACATGTTCACAGTTATTAAACTATTACTTTTATAATTAAAGAATAAATATTAATTGATATTTTATTTTAGAATACTACTGCTGCTGCTGCTGCTACTGTTATTACTATTATCTTTGAATCTATTCATATTAATCAATATAAGCAAACTTCATTTCAGCCACCATTTAACCTTGTTTTACATTTGACATTTCAGCTCTAAGTTTTGGTGTAGGCACATGATGTCAGAAGTTGGTGACCCCTCCCTCACCTACAGTCCTCCACAGAGTGACTCTTTATTCTAGAAGCCTCCTGAAGAGCCAGAGATCGGAAAGAATGCCGTCACTCCGGAGCGCGGGGCCTGGCTCTGTCAGCTGACTCTGACTCACGCGCGTCATGTGCTTTGCTTTGTTTACAAGCAACATCTCCACATCCTTATAACACTGATAATGAGCTCATATTCGCCCGAACAAACAGCCCATGACTTAAACAGACAGACCCTATCGATTAGAGACACTCTTAGATGTTCTCTTATCACTTTAAATCGAAAGCACAATAGTAAAGATAAATGAATCAGGTCAGTGAGAGTTTTAATGTTTAATTGGTGAACTATATTGTTAAACATGAAGATTCCTGCCTTTAATTCGCCTATATGTTTAAATGAAACTGTAGAGTCTAACAATTGTTCATGCATTTACAGATAAGTGCGTTTTAACAGGGGTTAAAGAAGTTTCACCTTCAGTACAGTGCATTATCGACTGTCCATCTGCTGTTAGGACTCACATAGTGGCATGCCAGCACAATGTTGTTTATGTTGGAGTGGTCCAGAAAATAGACCAACACTAAATGCATGTTAAATACTGATTTGTTTGGAGAGTTTCAACTTTAAAGTAGGCTGTTATGTAAGTTGTTTGGAGAGTTTAAAATAAACGTAAACCGTTTAAAGTAAATGTTACTTAAATTACAGTAATTTCAGCTGCAATATGTTAATGGTTAGTTCTTATACTGATTGTTTTGGAAGCCTGTTTCCGCCGCTGAATAAAAATAAAAGAGTTAATTGCGACTTTTTATCTCACAATTCTGACTTTTTTCTCAGAATTGCGTCATATAAACTCGCAATTGCAAGTTAAAAAGTCATAATTGTGAGATAGAATTGCGAGATATAAACTTATATATATATGTGATATATCGTTTTTTTTTCTAAAAACAGTATTAAAGTTATAAATATAACTGCATATAATAAATACATAAAAATTCAAATATGTTTTTGGGGAGTCACACCTCATGACCTTTTGCAACGTGACCTTTAAACTACTTAAATTAATTTTAATTCAGAAATTAAAAATTCATAAAGACATGTAAGTAATCAATGCATTTATGACCTCAAGGTTAGATTATTGTAATGCTTTATTGAGTGGTTGTTCTTTTCTCCATTCTGTCACCGATGGAGTTTTGGTTCCTTGCTGCTGTCCCCTCTGGCTTGCTTAGTTGGGGACACTTCATTTCCAGCGATATCGTCGACTTGATTGCAAATTATTGCACAGATACTATTTAATCTGAACTGAGCTGGATGACGACATCACTGAATTCAATGATGAACTGCCTTTAACTGAAAAATGAGTGTTTACTATTATAATTTTGCATTATTGACAAAATATTTTCCTAATTAATGCTGTACAGTTGCTTTGACACAATCTGTATTGTTAAAAGCGCTATATAAATAAAGGTGACTTGACTTGACTTAATCGTGGGTATGAATCACATAATTTTTTATGTAGCCTACATAAGTCTCTTATGCTCACCAAGGCTGTTCTTATTTGATCAAAAACAGTAAAAACAGCAATATTGTGAAATATTATTACAATTCAAAATAGCTGATTTCTATTTGAATATATTTTAAAATGTAACCTAATTTATTGCTAATATTTAAAAAAAAAAAATTATATTAAAAAAGTCAGAATTGCGAGATATAAACTTATATACAGTATATGTGATATACAGTTTTTTTCCCCTAAAAACAGTATTAAAGTTATAAATATAACTGCATATAATAAATACATAAAAATTAAAATAAGTATTTGGGGAGTCGCACCTAATGATCTTTTGCAACATGAACTTTAAACTACTTAAATGAGTTTACTTAAATGAATTTTAATTCAGAAATTAAAAATTCATAAAGACATGTAAGTAATCGTGGGTATGAATCGCATCATTTTTTATGTAGCCTACATAAATCTCTTATGCTCACCAAGGCTGTTCTTATTTGATCAAAAACAGAGTAAAAACAGCAATATTGTGAAATATTATTACAATTCAAAATAGCTGATTTCTATTTGAATATATTTTAAAATGTTGCCTAATTTATTACTAATATTTTTTATATATATTAAAAAAGTCAGAATTGCAATTCTGACTTTATAGCTCGCAATTGTGAGTTTATATCACACAATTCTGAGAAAAAAAAGTCGCCATTACCCTTTTTTATTTTTTATTCAGTGGAAATGGGCTTCCATAGATTATATATTCCTGAGGCACTATTTTATTTAATCAGATACTGCCACACTAAATCCTCTCGATGGCATCTTCCGATGGGGCCTTAAATGTGCTTTTGTGTAGCCTACTCAAGGAACGTAAATCAATATTTAAAGTGCCGCAAAATGTTCTTGTTAATGTGTTTACTGCAAGAGAGACACTGACAGTCTTAAGTACCTGCAAGAATATTTGGGCCCATTTTGTAGGTTCCTCTAGGAACAGGCATTTTAGAAATATGCCTAGAGGTTCTCCAGAGAGTTTCACAAGTCTGTCAGCAGTTTGATGTTCAAAAAAATAAGACAGCCCATAATTAGCACCTGCACAGAAACGACTTTTTCTTTGTTAATATGCACTGTGCATATTGGCACAATACTCTGCAAAATGAAGTTGGCCACTCAAAGATGAACTGTTTTGCAGAACGTCAAGTCAAAGCGCTAGAAGAGATAAAACTGGGCAATCAGAGGCCTTATTCATCTCCAGAGCATTAGATGAAACGATGACTGGCTGAAACATCACAGAGATGTGATTAATTATCTACAGGCATGAGTGCGGTGTAACTGGATATTAACTGATCCTGTAATAAACAGATATTCACATCTGTCAATCACTCCCTTCAATAGTGCCATATACATTTTACGATAAGCATTTGTCTGTCCATCCATCCAATGTATCTTAAACTGATTATTTCTCTGTATATCAGTTTTAGGGAACGTTACTTTTAAAAGTTATGCATTACAATATTGTGTTACTCCATGAAAGGTAACTAATTGTGTTGCTTTCTATGGAAAGTAATGCATTATGTTAATTTTGCATTACTTTTCGTCACCTAAGCTGACAAAACCCCCAAAGTTTTATTTTTGGCAGCTGTAAAGGCCCTTTCACACCAGAAGTGAAGTAAATGAAGTGCCTCTGCACCTCACTCCTGATTTCCCTCATCATGGTGTCAGTGAATACAGTGCCCTCCACTAATATTGGCACCCTTGGTAACTTCCATTACACCTGAGCAGTGCCACAGGCTGATTGTCTCCATGCCACGCCGCACTGAGGCAGTAATTCATGCAAAAGAAGCCCCTACCAAGTATTGAGTACATGTACAGTAAATGAACATACTTTTCAGAAGGCCAACAATTCACTAAAAATGTTTTTTTTATTGGTCTTATGAAGTATTCTAATTTGTTGAGATAGTGAATTGGTGGGTTTTTGTTAAATGTGAGCCAAAATCATCACAATTAAAAGAACCAAAGACTTAAACTACTTCAGTCTGTGTGCATTTAATTTATTTAATACGCGAGTTTCACAATTTGAGTTGAATTACTGAAATAAATGAACTTTTCCACGGCATTCTAATTTATTGAGATGCACCTGTATGAGCAAAGACAGCTGTGAAAATAAATCTGCATCGATGACCTTTTTGATCTTTCATTCAAATAAGTCAAAATCCAAAAATTCTAAACTTTCATTGATGTTAAACAATTGAAAGTGGGGAGAAAATCTCATGATGAAATAAATGTTCTCCAGTGCATGTTGGTCACAATTATTGGCGCTCCTAGACATTCTTAGAGTAAAATATCTGTGAAGTATATTCCCATTCATATTAAATTTTTTTAGCACACCAGGGTAACTAGGAGCATGAAATTGTCCAGCCATGACTTCCTGTTCCACATGATTATAAATACGAGGAACACAAAGGTCAACTTCCCTTAATCATCCATCACAAGGAGTAAAACCAAAGAATATAGTTCTAATGTGCAGATTGTTGAGCTTCACAAAATAGAAAGTGGCTGTAAGAAAAGAACGAAAGCATTGAAAATCCCCATTTCCACCATCAGGGCAATAATTAAGTTATCAACTTTCCAATCAACTAAATCTCTAAATCGTTACAAATCTGCCTGGAAGAGAACATGTGTCTATATCGTCCTAATGCACAGTGAGGAGGAGAGTTTGAGTGGTCAAAGACTCTCTGAGGATCACAGCTGGAGAACTGCAGAGATTAGTTTAATCTTGGGGTCAGAAAGCCTAAAAAAAAATCTAACAGCCCCTACATCACCACATGTTGTTCGGGAGGGTTTCAGGAAAAAGTCTCCTCGCTCATCCAAAGACAAACTCCGGCATATTTAGTTGTCAGACACGACTGGAACTTCAAACGGCACTGGCTTCTATGGTCAGATGAAACTAAAAAATAGCTTTTTTTTTGGCAGCAAACCCACCAGATCGGTTTAGTACAAACAGGGATAAAAGTACACTGTAAAAAAATCAAAAGTTGAGAAAACTTAAAAGTTTAAGGCAACCAGCTTCAGGGAATTTTTTAGTTTTCTCAACTTGTATTCAGTTTATGCAAGAAAAAGTTGAGAAAACACAAAAATCTCTTACAAAAATTAGTTGTGAAAACTCTGGTTGCCTTAATTAAACTTTTAAGTTTTCTCAATTTTTTATTTTTTTTTACAGTGTACCCTATGCCCACGGTTAAATATACGGCTGGATCTTTAATGCTGTGGGTCTATTTTTCTGCTGGAGGTCCTGAATATCTTGTTCAGATGCATGGCATCATGGATTATATCAAATACCAACAGATCAAAAATCTAAACATGACTGCCTCTGTTAGAAATCTTATAATGGGCCTAAGCTGGATCTTCCATCAGGACTATAATCCAAAACAAACATCAAAATCAACACAAAAATGGGTCACTGAGCACAAAATGAAGCTTCTGCCATGGTGACCTGAACCCTATAGAAAATGAGTGAAGTGAACTGAAGAGAAGGAGCTGTGAATCTGAAGGATCTGGAGAGATTCTGGATGAAGGAATGGTCTCTGATCTCTTATCAGCTGTTCTCCAAACTCTTCAGGCATTATAAGAGAAAACTCTGAGCTGTTATCTTGAGAAAAGGACTGTTAATAAAAATAACAATCGGTCCCTCGATATCTCTTTGCCGC
>NW_015507759.1:0-1492 GCF_001515645.1 Sinocyclocheilus grahami | reverse complement strand
TTATTGCATATAATTTGTCAATTAGAATAATGAGACATTTGGGCTTTTACCAAACAAATGGTATAAATATCAATGAAATGAATCTTTACAATGCAGAGGAAACAAGTTGCATCTGAAGTGACATTTAGATGTCACACTGTTTAATGCAGCTCAGAGGGACATGGGATGCTTTAACCTGCAGTTACAAATGCATAGATAATGTTTTGATATTTTAAACAAAAAACGTTGAATACTGACATTGGAAATTATTTTAAAAATATAAATGTGAAATTTAAACCACTAGTAGATGGCAGCAAGTCAGTGTTTGAACCAAATCGTTTAAAGGTTGATTCATTCAGAAACGAAACACCGTCATGTTTTTGTTTATTGAACTGTATATCATATAATATCACATAATTTTAACATCACATTTGAAATCATGTTGATTTTTGGAGAAAAGAAACGACAATGATATATGTTAATAAATAACAATTTGGTCCCTCGATATCTCTTTTTGCCACCGTGAAATCTTCTCAGTCTCCTTAAAGTGTAAATACGGCCAGGAAGTAAGAAAACACACATTCAAATGTATTCTCAAATACTTCAATTTATTCATAGAAATACAGATCTTATATAGGCATGTCGAGGGGAGTTTCACCCTCTTAACCAATGAGGATAGGGTGACATACACATACAGGATGTTTTGGACAAGAACATGTGTTTTGTATAAAATCGACACATATACAGAAAAACATGTCCATATTATGAATGGACTTCCTGGCGAAGAATACTGAGAGGAGGGAGAGTGAGAGGGAGAGGGAAAGAAAGGAGGGGGAATAAGAGAGAGGGGAAAAAAGGAGGGGTGAGGCATTCTCAAGACAGAGAGTGTTTTCTAACAGTTGCCTGCTTTTGTTTAAAATAAACAATGAATACATAAACACTCGCTGCAGAATTCCCTAATCCTAAATTTATCATTCTCATACATAGATAATAATATGGAATATAATCATTCTTTGATACATTTCAACCCATGTCCTGTAACAGGTCTCCTCATAAAAGCATATTGAGTAGCAACAAGAGTATTCATGGCACGATCAATCAAAAATCTAATAAATGGAATAATGCAACATACAATGAATGAAAGGATTAATAAAATCACTCCAATAGGGATTAACGCATTCACTAGCATTTTCTGCCACCCTAGGAGCCAACCAAACACATCATTTGAATTATTTATTGCATCTCTTGCTTGTATCTCTTGTGCAATTCTAGTCATATTCATTAATCCTTCATCTATCAAATGACCATCAGCATAATTATCTGGAATATAAGTACAACATGCAGTGCCCACGATAACACACACTCCACCCTTCGAGGCTGTCAGTTGGTCTAGAACCAATCCATTTTGTAGAGCAGTCAGTCGCAAACCTCTGAGCTCTTCCTTTACAGCTTCTAAGGTATTTCGCTTGTATTCATAAATAGAAGTAGCTCATAACGAATAAATTCTGTTTCA
>NW_015507758.1:46644-47814 GCF_001515645.1 Sinocyclocheilus grahami | reverse complement strand
CCTCCGACGTGACGTCGAGAGTGACCGACTGAAAGGGAACCAGTTCGGTTAAGACGTGCTGTGTCAGTCATAGTAGGCCATCTGTTCGGTAGCTTCACGCTGAATCACGCATGCGCAGTATCATCAGCTCATCGGTTCTCAAATCGGACGTGTCCGAAAGAAAGAGTTCTCTGTTCAGTGTACTGGTGATCCGAAAACCGATGCAACCGGTTTTTGACTCGAGAACGAGAACCGGTCTTACCGGCAGGCTGCACGCACATTCTGAATATCATCAGCTGCTTTACTCGTGTCGTGTTCATGTTCTATTTACTACAAACTCAATTTGTGAATGTGTCATCGTTAACTATAATTACAGTACACTACAGGTATTTCATAAATCATCCCTTATTCCTATTAAACATAGAGTCTTAATTATTTTCCAACTTCTCTGACAAACCCCTTTGTCCTATAACCTAACAGAATCTTCAACTGAACAAAGTACACAGATTAGATACATTCATCTTTTTAAAATAGTAAAATAAAATATATATTATCACACTTTCTGATGTTTAACAAAATACTTGGATAACATGCTTTTCGTCCTCTTGAAAAATTACACGCATGCGCAGTATCATCATCTCATCAGTTCTCAAATTGGACGCGTCCGAAAGAAACGGTTTGAAACGGATATTGGTTTATTTCGACTCAGAGGGAGTGTCAGCCACGTTAAAAAAGTGAATAACTTAAGTAATTTGTGGATTAATGCTTACTGGAGACGCAAACCATTTCAAACGATTCAGTCCGATTTGGTGAACTGGTTCAACCGGTTCACTAAGAAGAACCGGTTAAATCGAACGATTCGTTTGCGAACCAGACATCACTAGCGCAATACTCTTAATGAAATCCCTTGCCTTAGGGAATTTTTTCCCCCTCAGGGATACCCTTAAGTCAAAATACTTAGGGACTTTCATGCAACCGGCACCTGGTAATTTAACTTTGATATTATTCAATGAGTAGTTAATATACTTGTTTTTGTCTTCCTCTAGAATGTCAAACTGCAGTATCACTGAAGAAGGTTATAAAGCTCTGGCTTCAGCTCTGAGATCAAACCCTTCACACCTGATAGAGCTGGATCTCACAGGAAATGATCCTGGACCATCAGGAGTGAAGCAGCTCAATGATTTACTACAG
>NW_015507758.1:46216-46556 GCF_001515645.1 Sinocyclocheilus grahami | reverse complement strand
ACTGCAGTATCACTGAAGAAGGTTATAAAGCTCTGGCTTCAGCTCTGAGATCAAACCCTTCACACCTGATAGAGCTGGATCTCACAGGAAATGATCCTGGACAATCAGGAGTGAAGCAGCTTGATGATTTACTACAGGATCCAGACTGTCAACTAAAGACACTGAGGTGAGATGTGATGAAATAATAAAAATATGAAATACAAATAAATAAATTACAGAAATATTATTTAGAACACATTCTGCTTGTTACACCAAGTTTTGAGTTAGTATTGATCTTGCTGCTGTGTTTTATTTATTTATTTATTTATTTTTATTTGATGATTGAATTACCATATGGTGC
>NW_015507758.1:43683-46187 GCF_001515645.1 Sinocyclocheilus grahami | reverse complement strand
TACATGTAATAGTAAAAGTAGGGTCTAAAACTGAAAATTAGTTTTCTCTTCATGCAGTCTGAATAATAGCTATATCACAGATGAAGATTGTGGTGTTCTGGCTGAAGCTTTAAATTCAAACCCTTCAAATTTGAAAGAGCTGGATTTGACTGGGACTGAACTCAGAGACACGGGAATGAAGATCTTCTCGACTCTGTTTGAGAACAAACAATGTAAACTGGAAAAGCTTAAGTAAGTAAATCTAAACATAGAACAACTGGACAGTGCTGCAAAACAAGGGATTTATGAAAATCTCATTAGTGAATAAAAGTTGTATGCATAGCTTAGATTTTATTCTTTTTTGTTCTCTGTTCTACAGGTTTAATTGTATCTGGATTACAAAAGAAGGTTGTGCTGCTCTGACTGCAGCGTTTAATTCAAACCCCTCAAACCTGATGGAGCTGGATCTGAGTGAGAATCCACTAGGAGATCCTGGAGTAACAGAAATCTCCACTCTTCTGGGAAATTCACAATGCACACTAAAGATACTCAGGTATGCATGAAAGCCCTTGAGCTAAGAAATCCCTTAGTTAGAAGGTTAAGGGAAACCTTAGTAAAACTTGGGTTGCAATTAAGAAACCTAAGGGTCAACTTAAGGAACCTTAAGGCTGTCATTAAGCATTCTCCTTAATTATTTAAGTGTTCCCTTAAGTGTTGCTACAAAGTCAACCATTTCACCTTAATCAATTTAAAGGGGTCATATGATGCTGCTAAAAAGAACATTATTTTGTGTATTTGGTGTAAGGAAATGTGTTTATGCAGTTTAAAGTAAAAAAAACACATTATTTTCCACATACTGTACATTATTGTTTCTCCTCTATGCCCTGCCTTTTTGAAACGCGTCGATTTTTACAAAGCTCATCGGTCTGAAAAAGCGAGGTGTGCTGTGATTGGCCAGCTATCCAGTGCATTGTGATTGGCCGAATACCTCAAGCGTGTGACGGAAATGTCACGCCCCTTACCATACTGTTAATGCCGTGTCCCGGCCTGGAGCGAAGAGACAAAAACATTAAAACCCATTACAAACGAGGCATTTGTTGCATCCAGTGGGGACATAATTACTGATTATAATGATTTATACTGTCTTTTTACGCGTTGCGTTGCATCATGCCGCGTAAACATAAAACCCTGTCTGCATTTGTGATCAGAGAAATTACAAACAGCAAGTGCTACTCTACACTGCCCAAAACTCGTGTTTGAATCATCAGTGGCAAATCCTTTAAATGAAAACGTACTTACATACTGAGTTAGAACTGCCGGCATTGTAGTCTACTCTTCCATGATCAGTAAACAGTCCATAAAATGTGCTGCACACATCTGCATATTTGGGTTAAACTGTTCTGGAACAGTGTTATAAATACAACTTAACCACTGATTTGTAGTCATGTCGTCTTTTGGAAGACCAAACAAAGTAGTTTCGCTTTCACAAAGAAAAACACAGTGGCCTAGCGTGAGCGGAAGCCCCGGGTTAACGTGAACTGAAGCCGGGCAAGAGAGAGCAGAGGCGGTGGGGTCGAGAACGGCGCGCCCGGCAGATCCGACGAAGGAGCGGCAACCACATGTGATAATATCTCTTTGGATTTGAGACTTTAGTCTTTGCAACTTTACAGATCTTCTTTATGCACCAAGAGCTTGTAACACTCCAAAGAGAAAGGAAAAATTGAAATCGCATCATATGACCCCTTTAAGGGACCAAAAGCTCCCTTAAGTCATCTTAAAATCAAACACAATGGCTGATTTTATGTTAACTGAAGAGGAGGAAATACCAAGGCACATTCTTAACGATCGAAAAAGGTGCGCTTTAAATGATTGAAATATGCGCAATTATAATGATCATTTGATATGCAATTATTGAGAGAGTATCGGATTTACCATCAATAAATCCTTCCTCTCACCCAGGGGTGACCCCGGGCCGAATAGTCGACAATTCGATGCTTCGATAGGAGGTGCCCGATTCGACTACCAATCTCACAGTCGAATATTCGCGCGTGTTATGATCGTGCCATTTTGGCTATATAGGGGTGCTCAAATGTCTGATTTCACATAGAACTGGTTTTCTCCCAAAGTTAATATACAGCCTATTAAGATAATGCTGTAAATAAGAATCTGAAAAGAAAGAAGCTGTAAATAAATATTTTAACATGCGTCAATAAATCCAACCACCCCTATAGATTTATAAAAAAAAAAATTATATAATCCGTGACCGACAGAGAAGCATCTTGGCGGCAGGGATTTAAATCTTTAACAAGACTCAAACTGACACAGGCAGAGTGAAAGACTGGATATTTTCGATCAGGTAGGGTACAAGTGATTTTAAAACATTTCAGCCGGTTTATATGATTTAAATCATGATTTATCTCGTATAAGATGCATTTGGTTGAGTTGCGCTGCAGTAAGCGATTCATTGTAATACTACGGTGATTATCTCTTCAGCGCGCAGCGCGAGCAGGACAAACAACAATGCA
>NW_015507758.1:20694-24662 GCF_001515645.1 Sinocyclocheilus grahami | reverse complement strand
CTCTTTGGATTTGAGACTTTAGTCTTTGCAACTTTACAGATCTTCTTTATGCACCAAGAGCTTGTAACACTCCAAGAAAAATTGAAAAATTGAAATCGCATCATATGACCCCTTTAAGGGACCAAAAGCTCCCTTAAGTCATCTTAAAATCAAACAGATTTTATGTTTTTATGTTAACTGAAGAGGAGGAAATACCAAGGCACATTCTTAACGATCGAAAAAGGTGCGCTTTAAATGATTGAAATATGCGCAATTATAATGATCATTTGATATGCAATTATTGAGAGAGTATCGGATTTACCATCAATAAATCCTTCCTCTCACCCAGGGGTGACCCCGGGCCGAATAGTCGACAATTCGATGCTTCGATAGGAGGTGCCCGATTCGACTACCAATCTCACAGTCGAATATTCGCGCGTGTTATGATCGTGCCATTTTGGCTATATAGGGGTGCTCAAATGTCTGATTTCACATAGAACTGGTTTTCTCCCAAAGTTAATATACAGCCTATTAAGATAATGCTGTAAATAAGAATCTGAAAAGAAAGAAGCTGTAAATAAATATTTTAACATGCGTCAATAAATCCAACCACCCCTATAGATTTATAAAAAAAAAAATTATATAATCCGTGACCGACAGAGAAGCATCTTGGCGGCAGGGATTTAAATCTTTAACAAGACTCAAACTGACACAGGCAGAGTGAAAGACTGGATATTTTCGATCAGGTAGGGTACAAGTGATTTTAAAACATTTCAGCCGGTTTATATGATTTAAATCATGATTTATCTCGTATAAGATGCATTTGGTTGAGTTGCGCTGCAGTAAGCGATTCATTGTAATACTACGGTGATTATCTCTTCAGCGCGCAGCGCGAGCAGGACAAACAACAATGCATAAAATTAATAACTATGACTGGGACTGTCATATACATAACATTATAGAGTTTAGTTAACAACAATTAAAATGTAAATATGTATATATAAAAAAAACGAAACAAAACCAAAGTTTCTACCTCAGGAAGTCTCCCAGGGCACTAATATTTTTTTGTGGAACTTTTTTTAATGGTAAAAATAAGTTTATGCTTTATTGATGGCAGAGATACACAGAGAGTGACAAAGAGTGCGGATAAACTGCATGACTAAATGAGATAATTAGAGCGCAATGGTTGATTTAGATTGAGATTAAGGGATAATTAATTTACAACATTTTCAAATTTCAGTTCTAAACACATGTTGACTCACAAACATATCCATATCCAATATGTGTGTGTTGTGTTAATTTTTCCCACTTCAGCAACAGAAAGCATTATGGAGTACATAATTAAAAATGGTTTTAACACAAGGTTAAGTTATATTCTGGCAAAACACTGCAATATTACTTGGGCTGACCCCGAATAGTCGACGATTCGATGCTTCGATAGGAGGAGCCTTATTCGACTACCAATCTCACAGTCGAATATTCGCGGGGTGTTATGATCCTGCCATTTTGGCTATATGGGGGTGCTAATGTCTGATTTCACATAGAACTACCGGTTTTCTCCCAAAGTTGCAGCCTATTAAGATAATGCTGTAAATAAGAATCTGAAAAGAAAGACGCTTTAAATAAATCCAACCACCCATATAGATTTAAGTTTCACTTTCTATAGTCCGTGACGGACATCTTGGCGGCAGGGATTTAAACCTTTAACAAGACTCAAATTGACACAGGCAGAGTGAAATACTTTTTTCTATCAGGTAGGGTACAAGTGATTTCAAAACATTTCAGCCGGTTTATATATATCTTGTATATATTATTTATCTCGTATAAGATGCATTTGGTTGAGTTGCTGCAGTAAAGTGCTTCATGGTATGGTGATTATCTCTTTAGCGCGGAAACGCGAGCAGGACAAACAACAATGCATAATATTAATAACTATAACTGGGACTGTCATATACATAACATTATAATGAGAACACTATTATAATAAAACACTTTTATTTTTTTTATTTTATTTAAAACAAAATTTTAGAGTTTAGTTGCCGTGTTTCTGCACGTTGTTGCGTGAAGAACGCGTCCACAAAAGGAGTTCATTCAGAGCCGCGCAGACACGTTCATGCATTCGGGACATTTTGTGCAGATAGCCTATAAGTCGTAATATTAACGTTACGTTGTATAAATGACGAAACGTATTCTATTTGAGATAAATTATGAGTTCAATCCCATTGATTAAAAACCTGCTATCAAAGCCTACTTCATTCTACTGGTCATCTTCAGCGTGCGCAGCTCGAAACAAAAATGCAGATCATTAATAGTATAGGCTACTGTCATATACATAACGGTGTAATGAGAGCACTATTATAATTTTTTTTTTGTGAATTCTTATGGTTTCGCTGTTTAATGTTATTTATTAACATAATATTATTTTTGTATCTACGAGGCGTCCGTTACACGTTTTCCCTGTGTGTTAACGTCAGTAATTATGGCTGTCGAATGTCTGGCTTGATTCTTGGTAATGTATTTTGCCCCCGCCCCCCAAACACATGATTCGACTATCAGTCGACTATCGGCAAGATTCGAAAATTCCCATTCGACTAAGTAAATCCTTATTCGGGGACACCCCTAGTCTCACCACAGTCCAGTTTTATGTTTTCTGTGCTCTTGGTATTCGCCATAACACAAATATATTTGTACAGCTGTGGTTGTGTCACGCCCCTGGACTGTGTTTGAGTGTTTTCCCCCCATGTGCTTGCCCTGACCAGCTGCAAACGAAGTCGCATACTTCCATACTATCTAGTAGGCGAAAACTCAGACCCGCCTTTTTTGCCTCCGATACCGATTCCGATACCTAGGGTTCGGTATTGGCCGATACAGATACTGATCAAATACCAGTGAAGTTTTTTTCCCCTCGTTTAAATAAATGTAGAATTTATATATATCTCTGTGTATGGAACTGATAATCATTCTTTCACAATCTACTAGATACAGACTACTTCATTATAAAGAAAAATAAAATAAACAAATATGAAAAAATATAGGCCTATGTATATTTATAATCTATGACAAAGCTTTATCATAAACTAGGTTAGTGGATCATTCGGCAGCAAAAGTTATTCTAGAAAAATCAGTGCACAATTTTAGAAATCCAAACATTTACTGAAAAAAACTATATTTTGTGGGGAACAAATAAAATTGTTGCACTAAATATGGTAAAATGTTACACATTGCTATTTGTATTAGTATAAAATCCATTCATTAAAAACATTAATGAATGTATTTATATAAAAGTATATAATATAAAATTAAAATACATTTCTTTTAAATGTATAGCATATTTTTTAATAAGGCAACAACATAGATACGATAGGACAAAACAAATACAGTGCAGCACGAACTGTTTTTATACAGTCAACCCTCAACGGACACCTTGGCAATTGAATCGCAATTGGCTATGATATTTTTTTGTTTACTCGCCAGACAGAAATACTATACTATATAAGTTATGCCATTTTACAAACATATGTAATGTTTGTAAAATGGTACAGCTTTTTAAATATCTGAATGTACACTCTTAATATCAGTCAGTCAAGCAGTCAAGCATTATAATATGATAATCAAGTATTATTTAATAATAGAAGTTTAGTAATTAGAATTAAAACTTGGTAACCATGAACTTAGGACTGGTGCTATTGCTTTTTTTGATCATTCAATGTTCCTGTAAAAAAACAACAACAACAATAATACTGATAAGATATTATTATTATACGAATTCTACTAATAAGAACAATATAAAAACGCACTAAGGATTAATGAGCTACTGGATTCATGAATATTAATCCGGTTGTGTGCGTTTGCTCGAACTGATTCGCTAAAATCAAAACAGGGAAGATAATAGGTGAGTACCAGCCAATGAGATTGCCGTTTGCACATTAGTTCCCCCTACTACAGGAAAACCCGGCAGTTCTTAAAAGCTGAAGAATTCCAAAGGAACT